>NC_047670.1:7100545-7308045 GCF_011762505.2 Arvicanthis niloticus | reverse complement strand
ACTGGGTAGCCCTGGTTTACATCCACTTTGTAAACCAGGCTGGCCTGGGACCCTCAGAGACTCACCTGCCTCTGTACCCCACCGAGCCCCCCACCCCCTTTTTTAGTACATCTAGTCTGGCTTGGATATAAAGGCATAGTTAAGGATCTCCCAGATTCTCAAGTGAACTTAAGGTGAACTTTAATTCCCACTTACCTCGATGCTTACATTTTATTCTAGTGTTTGCCAGATCTTCCAGGCACAACCTCTGGTTGGCACATTTTCTCAGCCTTAGTCTCTGCTGGCTTGCCCTGACCCTGACCTTCTCCTTTAAGCAAAACTGGCTAACAAACACAGAGCAAATCTGAAAAGAAGAGCGTTGTTTCTACTCTAAATAGTCTTCCGCGGGGATTTTCAAGCCGCTCTGGGGTCCAAGTGCTTCTTTGAAGATGCCTGTGGCCTCGCTGGCTGTGGGGCTCGGCTGGAGCCAAATGGGTGGGGCCTGGGCCTCCAGCCAAGCCTTAGCTTTTATCTCCTTATGCTCTCGACTTTGGTGCTGTTTTTCTTTTCTTTTTTTCTTTTTTTTTCTTTCTTTCTTTTTTTTTTTTTTTTTTTGTAAACTAGGCATGGTGACCTGTAATCCCCGTGCCTGGCAAGAAGGTCGCTGTGAGTTCGAGGCCATGCTGAGCGCTGAAGCTAAAATACCAAATCACTAACTTAAGAGCACTGGTGTGCAATATATTAACGAGAGTAATATTTCAGTGGCCTTGCGGTCACGCTCCAGCTTCTACTTTCCATGTTTTTGAGCTGTTTGTTTTGTTTACTTTTTTGAAGCCGTTTCTCTGTGTAGCCCTGGCTGTCCCGGAACTCACTCTGTAGGCCAGGCTGGCCTCGAACTCAGAAATCCGCCTGCCTCTAACCTCCTCAGTGCTAGGATTAAAGGCATGCACCACCTCCACCTGGATGAAGTTTAACTCTTAAAAGACTCAATAAGGTGAAGTAATTCTTCTATTCCCGTTTTACAAATGACCATTTATGTTAGGCTTAAAATCAATTCAATAACTTGCACAAGACGTTTGGGATTTGAGTCTGTGATTGTCAATTGACATCAGGTGCACCCCTCACTTGAGGCAGGCCAGGCTAATGAACAGAAACGGCATAGCCAGCCATCACCAGCACAGCATAAGGACTGGAACAGGGTGCTCTGGAGCGCATGCGCAGTCTGCTGGTATTGGCCTGAAAATGAAGTCTGTGTATCTCAGACTCTAAGGTAAAACATCTGTGTTCCTGTTTGTCTCATTAGGAAGTGTCACCTATGTAGTCAAGTGCTGGCTTCAGAAACCAACCCCACATCTGAATCTTCCATGTAGCTTTTCCTAGTAATGTTATTTGTTGTCCACAAAATAAAACTCCCTAAATGCATCATCATTCTGACAACCCTTAAATCCAGGAGTTTTATTTTTATATTTCTATATTTGTAGCATATACATTTATATGCTGGTTGCTGAAAATACCTTAGTGAGTCCGGAGAGTAGTTGTTTAGCAAGCTTTGTATCTGGTGGAATAAAGACCTAACTATATATTTATGCTAACATGTAATATATCAGCTGATATGTAATATACATAATATGTAATATATGTAATATATATGCCGAGACCTAGTATTTCAGATATGGTGGGGAGGTGGGAGGGAGTGGCAGGAATAGCAGAGAACTTCCGTTTCAGTAAGCCAGCCAGAGTTCATCATCCAGACTTCAATGGTCAGACTGACCTTCATAGTTTCCAATACTAGGATTCTGTATCCAGGAATGGCAGAGCCGTGGGGTGTGATAAATGCCCAAATATTTCGGAAAGGAACACACCCAACCCCCCAGCTGGTCTCAGCTGCTCTAGCCAGTAGTTCCTGGGCTGTGCCCATCTTTACCAGGGAAAGCCAGGTGCAACGAAAGGTTTTCCTGCTGGGTGCAAGACTCTACATGATTCATGGCAGTCACTGCTCAGAGACTCAGAGAGGCCGGAGGCCATAGTTAGGAATTTGCTGTGAAATTGCCTGTCAGTTCTAACCAATATTTCCAATCTAATATATATGGAGTGCTAGCAAGTAGTTTATCATTTAAAATACGTTACAGATTCATGCCAATTTTGTTATTGTTGAAAACTGGCCTTCACGTCTCGGTTTCCTTAAACAGTAACAGGCTCACATTACCTCAGATGACAGTTGCCATGGGAGCCTTTAAATCCTTGTTCATAGAAATGTTAGCGTGTGTCTTAGACTGCTCTCTATGTGAATAAAAAGCTTCCTCTTAGAAGCTAGTTCCGATACCGTCTCGGTCTAGTTTTTTGTAAAATTAGAAATGGCTGGCCAGTGCTAATGGGAAAGTCATAGTGGTGGACATAATGACCCTGGGACAGCGTCCCAAGCCGTGCTGTTCTGACAGCTCGGAGCATCACCTCCTGCTGATGAGGGTATGGGAAGTCCAGTGCTTGCTGTAAGGTAGGCTCCACCGCCTCCGGACACGAAGGAGGAAACAGGACTGTCCTGTTCTTGGATCACTGTGGAAGACGACCAGAGGCATTTTTTTTTTTTTCAATTACACAGAGTTTTAATTGGGACTAGAAGCCCACATAAGGTCAAGCTCGAAAGGCCAATGGAGAGGTCACAGTGAATGAAGGATGGCCGTGATTTCCATGAATTGTAACACAAACAGGAAAGATGAGGCCAGGGCTACAATAAGTCTGATGAGTAGCTGTTAAGGGTTGATGAGAAAATATGATCCCATCTGCTTTTTAAATTATAATAATTAAAATATTAAAATAAAAATAATTTAAAGTGAATTCATTTTAATTAAGAAAAATACTTGTTTAATTATGTTTAATTAGAAACATAATCCTAAGTTTTTGTTTCACTTTTTTTCCTTTTGAGATGTGGTCTTATTATTTAGGTCTGGCTAGCCTAGAACTCACTGTTACCATGCCTGCTTCAGGCTTACTCTACATCTACCTTACCAGGCTTACCTCAGCCTCTCAAATCCTCAAATTAAAGAAAGGCTCTGGCATTGGAGAAATGACTTAGTGGTTGGGAGCACTTGTTCTTGCAGAGGGCCTGGGTTCAATTCCCAGTGCCCACATGGTGGTTCACAACCATCCATTACTCCAGTTCCTGGATGTACCTGGTATATAGATACATCTCTATAGCTCTCTCTATATGTATGTACACACACACACACACACACACACACACACACACACACACACAAAACACTTATACACATTAAAAAAGGCATGCACCAGCACACCTGCCTTTATCCCCATAGCCTCTGGATGCTAGGCAAGTGCTCTGTTATGGAGCTGCATCCAGTTGTTTGTTTTGTCTTGGTAAATTATCCACTCTGGCTTTAAACTCTGTCATCCAGGGAGGCCTTGAACTTGGGATCCTCCGGAATCCGCCTCCAGAGCTCAGGGATTTAGATAGGCCTGGACCACTAGACTTGGCCTTACTCTTAATATTGTTAAGTCACTATTCCTGGAAGCTTCATAGCCAAAGTATTAAACGTTCTGCTAGTGATATTGATTTGATACAAATTCTCAGTGGTTAGCTCTAGTTGTCCTGGAACTAGCTCTGTAGACCAGGCTAGCCTTAAGCTCACAGAGACCCACCTGCTCAGCCTACCAAGTGCTGCAGTTGAATGCACTGGCACACCTAAACAAAAAGTCCTGATTTTTTAAAGTCAAAACGTATGTATACCTGCACTGGGTAGTTCCCTGGTGCTACCATTGAATAACTATGTGAAAAGATACATCATAGAAACAAAACTATCTTTTTGAAAACAATTTACAACTGTGTAGCAAATGTCACAATCCCTATAGATGAACACTAAACTTGCCACCTTTGGAACTGCGATTAAAACACCACCATTAAAGTTGGGTAACAGGGCACAAAGGGCAGGAAAGCAGAACAGGGACTGGCTATCTTAGGAAAGAAGGGAACCAGCCAACCTAGGTGGTGACGGGTGGGTGTGTTAGAGTGAAGGGGAGTAGGCATGTATACACAAATGCTGGAACCAGACCATTGCAGGCCACAGCGACTTAATAACTTCAGCTGGGCAGCACTGGCTGGCCCACACCTCCCAGCACTCTGGAGGCAGATAGGTGGACCTCTATGAGTTCAAGGCCAGCCTGGTCTACAGAGCTAGTTCTAGGACAGCCAAGGCTACACAGAGAAACCCTGTCTCAAAAACAAACAAACAAACAACTTTAAAAAAAAGAAGAAAGAAGGGTTTTTTTTTTGGGGGGGGGGGGCAGTGCTTGGTGACACAAAATGTCACCCTAGCATCAGCTAGACTGAGAGTTCAAGGGACTCCTCTGAAGCAGTGGACTCTTCACCCCCCTCCCCCCCCCCCAGGCTTATCTGCCTTCTGGATGAAGCAATTTCTGGTACTCAGTGGAAATCTCCTTTGAGATTGTCTTTGCAATGTTTATACCCCACCCCAAACCAGACAAAGGTTCAGAATGAATAAAGCTGAACCAGCCAATTATAGTCAAGAAACCTTCAAGTAGAAGGTTCACATTCCCCTGTAATATAATATATACACAAAAACCACTTAGTATTGTTTTGTGGCCTCTTGAGGTACAGCTATCTTTACATAATCAAGTCATTTTGTTTTCTTTACGATTTGTGCTCCTAATGTCTCACAGAAAGTGTAGACTCCAATCCGAAATGGTTGGAATAGCCATTCATTTTCTTTCCAGTATTTCCCTTTAGGTGACACTGGGAGCCGTTTGTGGGATGCTGCAGTAGTTTCTGTGGAGGCAATCTGGGTCAGAGGTCCAGGCTTGTTCCTGCCTTCACGAGAATACAAGAAGTTAGACAACGAGTTTGTCCTGACTTCTCGTCTCTATTATGAATCTTCACATCTGAATTGATCGTGTTCAAGTTGAATTCTGATTTCCAACAATTCATTTATCTGGGAAGCTGTTTCCAGTTTATTAACTGAAGAGAAGCTATGGCCAGGGAAGTGAGATCTCACTGCTGGACATTAATCTTAAATCACTATCTAAACAACGAGTGAACCCCACAGACAATGAACACCCCATGAGAGATGTGATGTAATATGGAAGCGGCCTGGTGCAGAGCTTTTCTGTGGGCCGTGACCCACTAATGGATGGCCCACAGGCTGAGACTGCAGTCTCAGAAGGCCCACTAAGTTGGTTATCTGTTCATGTGATTGAGATTTATAGTGTGCGCACTCACCAAGTGAGCTCCATTACTTTACAGACGTATGTTGGCTGCTAAGACCTCATAGTATCTTTCTTTACATTGTTTTCTGTGTGATCCAAAGGCACTTTGGTCTTCAGCCTTCCATTTCAGCTCAAGGGGGAAGCGCTCCTAAGCAGCCAGTGAACGCCACTTACTTCCTATGGGAACTGCAGACTCGTGGTTTTATGAGCAGATAAGGAGGTGTATACAAACGGCAGCTGTCATGAGTTTTGTGAAAAAGGAGCAGAGTAAATATTGAAGGATAAACAATGGGAAGATAATGTTTGCACCAGCTACTTGTGTGTGGTGGGGCTATGGGTGTTTTCTAGCTTATGCTTTGGTGGCCTTATGGATTTTGACAGTAGCCTACATTACATTCATGTTACAAAATAAACGTTTGGGGGAGACATTAACTTATGTCCCATTCCTAACACAGGAGAGGTGATGTTATTTGATATATTTACAGTGATTTTATTTCTGAGTAAAAACATAATGAAACGACAGCAAAAATACTCAAAAGAATCATGAGGCCATTTGTTTATCCCATATCACTGTGGGATAAATAGGGAGATGTTGGCCCCGGAAGAGGGACGGGAAGCCGACACCCACACACAGGAAGCGGTAGGAAGGTGAGTTCCGAGGACTGCTCACATCCTTCTTTTGTAAAAAGGATTGTATCTGAGATCGAGAGGAAAGTAGAAGCACTAAACGGTTCCTGTTTTTAGCCAGTGATGGAGGAGGTTTATGACCGTGACGCCGCGCGTGTTTGGGGGAGATGAGTTGGTCCTATGCACACGGCAGCCGTGAGCCAGGTCATTCCTGGCGATAATGGGCTTCACAGACCTCCAAGTCTGGCCTCCAAGTTTGATTTTGTGATCTTACTGGTAGTTATACGGGCAAATCCATTGTATAATCATCTATCAAATTCTATACTAAAATTTGTGTGCTTGTCTATATGTTTTACACTTTAATTTTTAAAAAAAAAAAAAGTAAACTTGACCAAAAGAAAGGTGTGTGGGGGGGGGGGGCACTAAAGAAACCATCCTGCCACAGTCGCGGGAGTTCTGTCTTCCTGCAGCGCTGTGGCTGTGGCTACCTCTGCTTTGTGGTAACTGCCGTGTTGGATTCCCCAGAATAATTCCTTCCACCTCAGGTCTGGCCAATCATAGCAGTCAACGTCCAGAGTTCAGTGACTGTGGGTGTGTCTTAGGGAAAGTCAATCAGAGTCCTGGTGTTGAGGGCCAGAAAGCTGGGAAGAAAGACTTCGTGTTACTATGTTAATCCCTGTATACAGGGTTTTTTTTTTTTTTTAATCTTGGCTGCTTACAAATTTAAAAATCTGCAGAGTCAGGAAGTCATTCTTGACAGTCTCAGATCTTATCAGGCCCTGGTGTGGTGTAAGACAGACAACAGCTGCCCCTCGGCCTGTCCTGTGCTACCCTGATAACACTGCTGTTCTTAAATACACCAGGCTTTTTAGCCAGCGCTGGGAAAATATTCTGTGTTTCCTCTACTTTCAAAGCACTTCAGAACCTGTAAAAGGTCAAATCTTATATTGGAAGATTTGTTTTTATTTAGAAAGGCTTTATGACTCCATTACCAGTTACACAGATGACGAAATAGTATTTTCTGTACATCCTCAGTGGTGGACACCACTTCCCGAACCTTCAGCCTCTTTGGAGTTTTCCTTCTCTGAGCCCCTGATGCTCTGTGGCGACATGCCTGAGCGTTCTTAGTGAAAGGGGTGGTTATCACACAGATAATTGAGATGACACTCTTCATAGGCCTGAAAATGAGCCCACTCTTCTATGTTGGTCTTGTGTGGGTTCCTGAATCCGTTTCAAAGTGAACACACTATTAAGACAAAACAGAACAAATGGCACAGCATTCAGTTCTTAGTGCCTTAGGCAGAAGAAAGAAAAAAGACAGAAAGAAAAAATAACAGTGGACACAGTGCCGTGTGTATCGAATCCTGTGTGTGTGTGTGTTTGTGGGTATGTGTGTGTGGTGCATGTGTGTGAATGTGTGTATGTATATATGTGAGTGTGTGTGTATATGTGTCTGTGTGAGAAAGAGTATATGTGTGTCTGTGTGAATGTGTGTGTAGTGTATGTGGTGTATGTGTGTGTGAGTGTGTATGTCTTTATATGTGTCTCTGTGTGTGTGCATGCATGTGAGTGTGTGTGTATGTGTGTGCTGGTTGCACAAGACATAGAGCTACATTTCCCAACCATTGGTAGTATTTAATATTTTTTTTCCCTACACATAAGTATTGTGGTGGTTTGAATGGGATGCTCTCCAATATGCTCATGTGTTTGAGTTGTTGGAGAAAGTATGTAACTGTTGAGGGAGCCCTTTAAGGTCTCCCGTGCCCAAACTATGCCCAGTATGGCACACAGTCTCCTTCTGCTGCTGCCTGTGGATCAAGATGTAGAACTCTATGTTTCCTGCCATGATGATAATGGACTAAACCTTTGAAACTGTAAGCCAGCCCCAATTAAATGTCTTCTTTTATAAGAGTCGCCGTGGTTATGGTGTCTCTGAAAACCTAAGACTAAGGTAGTGCATGCCTGTAATCCCAGCACTTGGGACACTGAGGCAGGAAGAGCAGAAATCCAAGATCTTTCTGGACTATGTGAGATGAAGGAAGGAAGGAAGGAAGGAAGGAAGGAAGGAAGGAAGGAAGGAGAGAGGAGGGGAGGAGGGAGAGAGAGAAGAGGAAGGAAGGAATGAAGGCAGGTAGACAGGAAGACAGGAAAGACGGTCTACCTTGTTTTGGGAAGATGATCATAAGTCTGTTGGGTTTCATTCGTATTTGTTGTGGTTTGTGGCTTGGATTGTTTTGTTGTGCGCTGAGCTTCTGTTAGGGTGAGGATTTGTCATGATGTAAATGCTTATGTCCCAATGCACAGCAGGATGGCATTAAGAATATGACCTTCGAGAGGAGAGGAGGTGCTAATTCCTGGCCAAGCTTTACCCCAGTGCACAGATTCAGTACCTTTACAAGGGAACCCAAGAGAGCCACCTTGCTTTGCCCATCCGAGAACACAGCAAGAAGGTGCCCTCTGGACTGAAAAGTAGGTCCTCTCAGCTCCAGAGCCAGGAATGGTACAGGCACGTGCCTGTATTCTCAGCTCTTACTTAGGACCAGGACCTCAATGACACCATTAGCGTTCGGTTAGAGACCAGCTGGTAACTGCTGCCCCAGTCACAGCATGTGAGTGTAAAAGCTAGATGTAAAAGTTAGGTGTCTTTCTCTGTCACTATGCAGGGTGAGTGGAGTCTAGAATGAATGTATGCTGCTGACATGGCCAAGACCCAAGCCTCAGACCCATGGGAGAATGGCAATGGCTTCCCTCCTGATCTAAGCAGGAATGTTTATAGAGTGTGCAGAAGATGTCCACCATAGCTTTCTCCTTCCAAGATGTTTACAGCCTGGAGATTGCTCCCTACAGAGGGGACTCCTCCTGGGATTAGCTACATCGGCCTCCTTGTTCAGCTGTAGAGCCTGCATACCATACAGCTCGCCTCTTGGTTATTCTGACATAACAACCCTTGTTCAGTCCAATATAATAAGCACTGTGAGTTTTCTGGGTGCTATGGCTTCTCCACTGAAAAGCTCCCAACCCCAGCTTTTGTGTGTCTGTGTCTTCCCTCCCTCATTGCCTCCAGTCAGGTCTGTACCTGGAGCCATGCACAAGCATCGAAAGTTTCTACATTAATATTTTTAAGAATCTCTTTTGTGCACATGCAGGTGCACAGGGGCCAGGACCCACATGGCGGTCAGAGGACAGACAACTCCAGGGGTGGGTTCTCTCCTTCCACCATGTGTGCTCCGAGGGTTAAACTAGGGTTGTCAGGCTTGGCATGCAAGAGCTCTTTCTTATCTGTGGAGCCACCACTCTGCCTTCACTTCAGTTTATGAGTCAGGGTCTCTCACTGAACCTAGAGTTCACATACCTGCTGGCCAGCAAGCCCCTGGGATCTTCCTGTCCCTGTGTTCCAGTGTTGTCTGCCTTGAGCTCAAGGAGAGCTTGACCTGTATCATCAAGGTGACCTGTCTCATGAACACTAGTCGCACTAAGAATCAAACATCACCCCTCCAGGACTCCTACACACCCATTCTGACCAGTTTAAAACCAACAGTGATGGGCCATTGAAGAAACAGAAAACCTTGGCTAGAGGACCTCTGCCATGTCTTCAGACTGATCGACAGTGGCTGAATGTTTCTCTCCACTGATAAAGAGATATCACAAGCCTTGCACAGACTGGCCTGCCAGCTCTAAGACTGTCCTGCCAGCTGTACGTTGGATCTTTTACTTACTTGTTATCTGAGTTGGCTGCACCATCTGAAGACGCCAAACCAAGTATATAGATATAGATATAAACATTATAGATATAGATAGATAGATAGATAGATAGATAGATAGATATATAGATATATAGATGATTCTGGCTAGTACCCATTATATATGAATGAGTACTGAGTCATCACACTATACCCTAGTGTGGCAGTTCTCAACCTGTGGGTCATGGCCGCTTTGGCAAACCTGGATCTCCAAAAATATTTACGGTATAATTCATAACAGTAGCAAATTACAGTTATGAAGTAGAGACAACAATATTTTATGGTTGGGGGTCAGCACAACATAAGGAATTGTGTAGAAAGGTCACAATGTTAGGGAGGTTGAGAGCTGCTGCCTTAGCACATCATAATGATTGTATAAATAAACTTCTGGGCAGGTGAGAGGGCTCAGTAGGTAAAGGGGCTTGCCTCCAAGCCCAATGACCAGAGTTCAATCCTTGGAATCCACTGTAAAAGGCAAGAACTAAGTCACAAAAGTTGTCTGGATTGCCTGTGTATGCCATTGCACATAGGTGCCAACACATGAGTGTGTAAGTATGCGAGTACACACAAACAACAAATTAAATATTTGAAAATAAATATGAAGTCTTGAAAAATGTCAGCTATATCCAATTATCCTAACTAGTGATTTCCTGAGTGGATCTGGGTTCCTGGAAACGTGATAAAAATCTAGGTCCTTAGGTCCACCCAAACCTGTTGGGTCCACTGGTGTGGAGGGCAAGCATAGCTGTCTTTGCTGTACTGGGCCTGCGCAGGGTGCTGGGTGCAGACTCTGGGGGCCTCTGCCCTGTGTCTGCCAGGCTTGTCTCTTCACAGTTGGCAGCACTGGGTGGTCTGTAGCATAACTGTTAAGGAAGCAGGGAAGGGTCGCTACACTCTGCATAGCCTAGTCCTGGAAATCTGGCTGGGGCGACAATAAAACGGAGAAAGGACAGACACAGACAAAACGTAGCCTAGAGCTGGGATCAGGTGGACTTGTGTGAGCTCTGATGAACTGCCAGTGACAAGATCCACCTGGAAACTGAGTTCCTCTGAACTGAGGAGGCAGGGTTACTTTAAACAGCTGAACAAGGGGGCAGCCTTAGCTAATCTTGATGGTGGAGTCTCTGCAGGTGAGCAGTCTCAGGCTGCAGTCATCCTGAAGGGGAATCCGTGGTTGATAGTTCTCGCACACACTGCTCAGTCGTTTCGTTTGCTGTTCCTGAGAGTCACTAGAGAAGGCATCTGGGAACCTTGGAATAAGGCATGGCCATACAAATGTATGGAACAACACACAAACATTCAGGATTTCCTCTGCCCCAATACCAGATGTCACTATTCAGCTCTGGCTGACCCAAAGCCCTCCATGTGGACCAGACTGGCTCCAGCTGTGGCGCGGTCTGTCTGCCTGTGCCTCCTGAGTACTAAGTACTCTAACTGTGGTTAAAGGTTAATGCCACCCAGTTTAGTGAGTTTTTATAAAAGAGAATCTCCCTAGGCAGCCCAGGCTGGCCTTGAACTGGTGATCCTCTTGCCTCAGCCTCCCAAGTGGGAACACCAGGCCTGGCCAGAAATTTTCTTTTGAACAATTTACTATCACTGTATATGTGGGGTTTGGGGACCCGTGTCTAACAGTCCTGCGTACAATGAAATTGATTCGTTCCACGTCTTCATGAGTTCTAGGGATGAAACTTGGGCTTGTGTGACAAGGCCTTTACCTACCAAACTATCTCAGGCACCCAGGAAGTTGATCTTTAAAAGATGTATTTTGGGGGCTGGTGAGATGGCTCAGTGGTTAAGAGCACTGACTGCTCTTCCGGAGGTCATGAGTTCAAATCCCAGCAACCACATGGTGGCTCACAACCATCTGTAATGAGATCTGATGCCCTCTTATGGGGTGTCTGAAGACAGCAACAGTGTACTTACATATAATAAATAAATAGTTTTTAAAAAATGTAATTAAAAAAAAAAGATGTATTTTGAAACTGCAGGGATGACTCAGCCATTAAAAGCTTGTACTGCTGTTGTAGGGAAGTAGAGTCCCAGCACACAAAGCTGAGGCCTGAAACTGTCTTACCTCCACCCTAGAGGACCTGATACCTCTGGCCACCGTGGGCACCTACACTCACACGTGTATACCACCCCCACCCTACCCAAACCCATACACTTACACACAGATCAAAAATGAAAAGGGTTGTTCTTTCTGAGCCCCCGTCAGAGGTCAGGCAGACCCTTTTGAAGACATGCAAGAAGCCAGCCACGGTTTTTATCACCTTGAAATATAGGACTGTAGGGCATAAGATGTACATACTAAATAGTTAAAGCGGTGCAAGACAGTAAGTGAGCACAGTTATAATTATAATTTTAATGTTATAATTAATTTGTGGTTAATTAGCCGGCAGTGTGGAGGAATGGAACATTTGTGGTTAGCAGGCCCAGAGACTCCCTTAGCCGCAGGCTTCTCTGAGCAAATCCTAGAAAAGCAATTGGAGTCCCACCACCTCTTTCCCAGGTGGTATGATGGGGGCAAGCCAGACAAACCAGAGATGTTTTCAGCCTGTGGTGTTGCTCACTGCAAGTCTCAGCTCACGTGATCACTGATGATGTCTTGGCAGCTCTGTGGATCTGATCCCGAAGGAAACTTAGAGTCCTTGTTAAGGCCCAGTAGGCTCTGCTCCTGAATACTGCTGTTCTGGGACTGAAATGTCTGCATTTGGTCTGAATCTGTCCAGAGGAATAGGAAAGGGATTATGGGTACTGAATAATCCCCAAGTCTCTGAAGGAAAGAGGGAAAAAAGGGAGCAGAGAGGATTTAGTTGTAGAAAAACAAGGTGGGGGAGCCCAAGGCAAAGACCTAGGAACACACACACACACACACACGAACACACGTATGTACACTGGTGTATAAGCACATATGCATTCTCATACACCAATGAACATATTGTATAAGATGATCCATAATGCATTCCAAGTGTCTGCTGCAGTGCCTGGTCTCTTGTGTCCCTGGAAGTGCTGGTGTTTCCTAGCTTGGCTGCTCTTCATGTTACCGCTAGATTACATTCTTGCCAGATACACTGAGCGTCTAGAAAACACTATACAGGTCAGAATATGTGACAACTGAACGTGCCACATCATTCTGTGGCCAGTGTGCTTTGGAGCCAAATGCGGGACCTGCAGACCTGTTGGAGAAAGAAACCTTCATGCGATTATTTTTCCCCTCAATATTGCTTTGATATCACCTGTCCTGATTCTCTATTTACATGATTCAAGAACAGCTAACACTCCTTTGTCCTTACCAATATCCAAAGAGTATTCCAATCTTGGTACCAGGGAAGGTGCGGTCCTTCCTGACTATGGCTCTGAGATTGGCTCCTGCCAGCGAGGCACCCAAAGCAGACTCCAACAGCAACTGCTGCAATGTAAGAAATTACAGGGGAGCAAGGTCAAAGGTCACCAGTGTGCTCAGTTATATTAAAGGTCCCCCTCAGTCAGCCTGGAAATAGACTGGGATATTAGGTATCGTATACAGTATCAGATGACACTGGGACTTGGTGGGCAAGGTGCTGTCAGTGTGAGGGTGAGGAACGGCATTCAGATTCCCAGCACCTATGTAACAGGATGGCACTGCATCCCAACACTAGGACGCAGGGACAGGAAGATCCCAGGGGCTTGCTGGCCAGCAGGTATGTGAACCCCAGGTTCAGTGAGAGACCCTGACTCATAAACTGAAGTGGAGGCAGAGTGGTGGCTCCACAGATAAGAAAGAGCTCTTGCATGCCAAGCCTGACAACCCTAGTTTAACCCTCGGAGCACACATGGTGGAAGGAGAGAACCCACCCCTGGAGTTGTCTGTCCTCTGACCACCATGTGGGTCCTGGCCCCTGTGCACCTGCATGTGCACAAAAGAGATTTTTAAAAATATTAATGTAGAAACTTTCGATGCTTGTGCATGGCTCCAGGTGCAGACCTGACTGGAGGCAATGAGGGAGGGAAGACACAGACACACAAAAGCTGGGGTTGGGAGCTTTTCAGTGGAGAAGCCATAGCACCCAGAAAACTCACAGTGCTTATTATATTGGACTGAACAAGGGTTGTTATGTCAGAATAACCAAGAGGCGAGCTGTATGGTATGCAGGCTCTACAGCTGAACAAGGAGGCCGATGTAGCTAATCCCAGGAGGAGTCCCCTCTGTAGGGAGCAATCTCCAGGCTGTAAACATCTTGGAAGGAGAAAGCTATGGTGGACATCTTCTGCACACTCTATAAACATTCCTGCTTAGATCAGGAGGGAAGCCATTGTCATTCTCCCATGGGTCTGAGGCTTGGGTCTTGGCCATGTCAGCAGCATACATTCATTCTAGACTCCACTCACCCTGCATAGTGACAGAGAAAGACACCTAACTTTTACATCTAGCCTTTACACTCACATGCACCGGCCTGCACATGCTTCCACACACCCACACATGTACGCACCTGCCTGCACATGCTCATACAACACACACATGCATACACACACTTAACACATACCCGCACACATGCATGCATATGCCCACACATGCTCACACACACCCATACATGTATGCACCTGCTTGCACATACACACCCTGTGGTCCACATATTGTGATGTTAAGAAACAGCTAACAAAGAGAGTGTACATCAGAACAATCACTGAGGACATGCTAAGGGAGCTGACAACGCTGGGAAATCTTCCTGAACAATAGCTATTGTTCCAGTGCTGGAGATTTGAAACTATGTACCCAGCCCTTTTACTTTCTACTTGGAATCATGGCCTTCCTGACTTATCTAGACTGACAACTTGAAGAAGCTGGTTCTCTCCTTCACCAGGTAGGCAACCTGTGGACTGAACTCAGGTCTTCAGGTTTGGCAGCAAAGCCATCTTGCTGGCCCAAGCCTTTACTTTTATCAGAGAGACAGCGTGGCTGTTTCTGCCCTGAGTTGTCTAGTGTATTTCTACAACACTGAGCCTTAAAAATAATCTCCACAGTTGTGGAATTTTTATTACAATAAGAATTTCTTGACATCTCAAAGTGAACTGTGCCACTGAGTTGAAAATTAACTTGTTTAGGAGACTTTGTGTTGCCAAAACTACCAGACAACAACACAAATAATAACGAAGTGGCCGGAGCCTCCGATGCACATGATAACCTCACTTCGCCCACGCTGGCCTTTTGAAGCTCGGCTCACTCTGTGCTTCCTGGACAGTGGCTTTGTAGTACTCGCCACACTGATACCCATAGAACTACTTTATAAGGAAGTCTGGAATATCTGAGGTATGTGCACACAAACCTGAGGGACTGTCCCAGTGACCATGGGCTTCCCTTTCAACCTACGTCACAAGGATATTTTCTTCCCACCCCACTTCATCCTATCCTGTTCCTTAATTGTCTGCTTTCCTCCATTTTATCTGGAGATAGGATCTTATTCTGAAGCTCAAGCTGCTCAGGAACTCACTATGAAGCCCCAGAATAATCATCATGATCCTCCTGCCTCAACTTCCTGACTGTAAGGATTATAGGCACGACCTTACCTGGCTTCTCTTTCTTTTTCCTCCCTCCCTTTCTCCTTCCTTCCATCTCTCCCTCCCTCCCTTCTCTCCCTTTCTCCCTTCCTCCTTTCCCTCCCTTCCTCCTTTCCCTTTCTTCTTCCCTCTCTCCCTCCTTCCCTCCCTCTTTCCTTCCTTCCCTCACTTCCTCTCTCCTTCCCTCTCTTTCCTTTCTTCCCTCACTCCCTCTCTCCTTTCCTCCCTCTTTCCTTCCTTCCCTCACTTCCTCTCTCCTTTCCTCTCTCTTTCCTCATTCCCTTTCTTCTTTTTTTTTTTTTTTTTTTTTTTTTTTTTTTTTTTTTTTTTTTTTTTTTTTTTATACAAAGTCTCACTACATAGTTCTGGCTAGTTTGAAACTTGCTATGTTGACCAAGGTAGCTTCAAACTCACAGAGATCCCCCTGCCCCTGTCTCCCAAGGGCTGGAGTTTTTCAGGCATGCATCACCACTCCTGGCAGATGTTTGTTTTTAAAATGACAAAATAATCTAGGCTTCTTAATAGATAAATATACGTGCAAGATAATATTGTTTTGAGTTGTCCAAATAAGAAAGACAACTCCAACATGTTCTCAACTGTTTACCTCAAATATTTCCTTACTTCTTTATTGTTTGCCTAGTTGGAGTCAAAGAGGAATGAGAATAGGCCAATCAGAAGGCTTTTTTTAGAATACTCCCCTTAGAAACAAACATTCAGGATTAAAATCAAATGTAAGCCAGTTTATATAAGCTAGACTGCCTTTGGCAAGCTTATGTATCTGATGCCTCGATGCCTATTCACAAAACAAATCGCTTATTATTGTAAAATGAGACATGCGAAAATACAAAGAAAATAAAAATATTTTTATTGATTACTTATGGAATATATATGCAAAGCTGATGGCATCATTTGTTACAGTGAAAATGGAAATAATTTAGCATCCACAACTAGGTAACAGTTAGGTAATCCTACAGTCCTGATGTTAAGACACATTCAAAAGAATCAAGAGCAGCCGTGTAAATAGGCACAGAGAGGCACCCTGTTCCAGCTTAAATGTTCCAGAAATATATATATGATCATATTGTGTTTAAAATTGATTACATGACAAATATTTGGATTTTTATATGCTGTCTAAAAATTATCTTCTTTGCTCTCACATGGACAAAGCATGATTTTGGGGCCCGTGTAAGAACACTGTACTTGAGAACAGCAGCAGGCGGCTATTCACTTGCTCCAGACACATTTCTTCATTGATAATGGTTGAAAAACCAGCATTCAAGTATATCATGAAAATCTGTTCAGCATTTAGAGTTACTATGTTTACAATGCTTATTATGCAAAAATTTATTAAACTCTAGCACATCCTTCTCTTAGTATGACTAAGCCAAGAATGACTTCTTGAGACAGTGAGCAGAACTCTAAGATGCAGCCAGAAAACCCAAGTGCAAGTTCAGTTATATCTAATTCCCATTAAGTTGGCATCAATTAGAAAGACATGGTGGAAGCATCCTGCTCCTACACAGACATGGCCCTCCCCTTCCTATCCCCACACTTTGTAAGAGCTGCAGTAATGAGGTAAGACATAGCTTTGTGTTCTTCCCTTTATGTTCTGGATGTTGCATATATGTGCATGTGCTTACCAGTATTATTGCATTTATCATGAATATTAATTTTCTCCCAATAGTAATTGGCTGTCACCACTGTCACCACTGCCATGGCTGTCAGTCACCACTGCCACGGCTGTCAGTCACCGCTGCCACGGCTGTCAATCACTGATGCCACGGCTGTCACCGCTGTCACCACTGCTATTGTTTGCTACTTCCTCTTTTCTTGTCTTCTTTCCTGACCCCAAACTTGCAATCCTCCTGCCTCAGTCTCCCAAGTATTAGGATTAGAGGTGTGTACGGCCATGCATGCCTGGCATATTATATATTTCTTTCCCCTCCCTGACATAGCCAAGAATTGCCCTTAAAGGACAGCATATTTTGCCTTTGGATCCAACCCCTGGCACAGGACTCAACAAATGACAGTAGTCTCCCTAGGATGCTGCCAGTGTTTAGATAGTGTCATGCAGATGTCAATGGTGACATCTAACTCTTTATACGAACCGAAATATTTTCAAAAACAATTCTTTTTAAAAACTTTTTAAAGACTTTTTAAAAATTTATGTGTCTGAGAGTTCTGCCTGCAAGTATGTATGTGAATCACTTGCATGCCTGGTACCCTGGAGGTCAGAGGGTGTCAGATTCCCTGGAGCTGGAATTACATAGATGGCTATGAATATGGCTGCTAGGAACTGAACCCAGATCCTCTACAAGAACGGCAGGTAGATGCTCTTTACTGCCAAGCCATCTGTCTGTACTCTTTAAATGGGTATTTTTATCAGTTTATTCATGACTGTGGAAGATTCTATTTTCCAATGTTAGCCACTACGTTATATCAATTTCTACAGGCTGTCTGAACAAGTAGAAGGTATGCTCTTCCCATCAAGTGGTGGGAGATGTACTTGTTCCTCTTGAACCGAGACAGGTCTCCGTGGCTGCCTGCCAGCTGTTGGAGATGAGACAGTATGGCCTTCTGAGGTTAATCATGGGATGCCACGGAGCTGATCTTACCAACCTGGGACATTTACCCTTGGCACCCAACGTTTAGGAGAGAAACTACAGGGAGGAGCTATATGTAGGTCTGAGTGAGATCCAGCTGCCATCCAGCATCAAGTACAGATTTAGCAGTGTGTCTTCAGATGTCCATAGTCCCTGGCTGTCACCCTTTCACTGGGCAGAGCTAGGCTGTCCTGCTGAGCCCTGTCCAAATTGCACATTCAAAAGCAAAGTAAAAGATGGCTATTGTTTTAAGCCTTTAAGTTTAGGTAGCTGTGTGGGTTTACTGTGTAACAATAGACAAAGAGACCCGGCTTGATGGATTCATATGCTAATCAAAATGTAGCAAAGGCTTCTCCTGGGGTCTGTGCCCTCCTTGCTCCTTCCTGTTTCTTAAAAACACTCATTTAAAAAAAAAAAAAAAAAAAAAAAAAAAAAAAAAAAGACTTGTTCTAAAAAGTATTTAGGTTGCTATAAAGAGTTAATGTCACTATTGGCATCTGCATGCTTCTATCTAAACGCTGGCAGTATCCTAGGGAGACTACTGGCATTTGCTGAGCTCTGTGCCAGGGGCTGGGGTCCAAAGTCAATATCCTTGTCCTTAAGAAATAACATGGCCAAATGGAAGTTCAACTGGAACCAGAGGGGTAATCCCACACCTAGACAAACGGGCCAGAAAACTAACCAGCAGCCACTCTAATTTTGTTGAATTTAAACAGAAACACTAAAATATGTATTTATGATAGTTTGTGTGTGTGTGTGTGTGTGTGTGTGTGTGTGTGTGTATACCAAAAAAATCTTTACCAAATGCATTCTGACTAGCAAAGTCTTCTAACACATGTGTTAACTATGTTTAGGCTAGATAGGTACACTGGCATGTGGTCCCAGAACTTGGGAGGCAGAGGCAGGTGGATCTCAGTGGGTTCAAGGCCAGACTGGTCTTCAAAGTAAGAGTTTGTCTAAGAGACAGAACAGCGAGCACTGATGAAGCACTTGACTAAGGGCTGAATGGAAGAGTGGGCCACGTGTGTGATGAGTCAACCCACTGGTGCGTGGACACAGGTGGCTTGCTTTCTTGGGAAATTATTTGTGACAGTGAAATTAACTTGGAGGACTTGAAGGTTGGCAAAGATTCGCAGATTTTTCTTTTCCATCTCATTCTTTATTTATGAACTGCCAAGTTCTTTTGAGAGCACAACAGTGCGCTTTTATATTAACAATGAAATACATTATTTGGGAGGAAGCAGTGAAGAATGAGATTGAAGAAACCAGCTTGAGGCTTATCAACAGTCTCGATCTATGAGAACCCTGAAATGCATGACCTTGAATAACTAACTGTCTTGACTCTGTAATGAAGACACTGTGTAAACTGTTCCCAATAAGAAAAAAAAAATCTATTAGAGTCCAATTTTTTCTTTATTTCCATGTAAGCCAACTATTTTTAAAATGAAATATATATGTATATATATACACACATATATATTCTAAAGTGACCATTTTCCTGCCTCAGCCTCCCAAGTGTTGAGATTACAGGTAAGTGCCCCTTATTGGGTACCAAGCTACCTATTTTAGACTTTGAAAAATGACCGTCATAATACAAGCTATTACTTTGCATGCTAACCTTAAAAATGAATTAAACAAGAAAGAAAATATCTGTTAATTGGACAGTGGTCTTTGATTTAAGTTAACAAGAGTGCATGCCTCAGATATCAAACCAAAGAAATGTGATTCTTTCTTTCTGTCGTGTTGAAAGTGTAGGAGAGCCATTCTGGATAACACCCCAGTAAAAAGAGTTATAATCCTCTTGATACCGTTGCTGGAGTCCTGTGTGCAGGGAGTTCCAATTCATTGATAATAATTATTAAGTGCAAAATATTGATAAAGTACGTGCAGAAAGATATTTGTCACAGAATGCCTTCAGTTTTAAAGCAGTCAAAAATTAAAGATTGCCCAGAATGTTAGGTTAAGAGTATCTTACAAAGTAGAGGTAAAGGAAGGTTAGCAGCAGGGGAG
Source organism: Arvicanthis niloticus (assembly GCF_011762505.2). Classification (NCBI taxonomy): domain Eukaryota; kingdom Metazoa; phylum Chordata; class Mammalia; order Rodentia; family Muridae; genus Arvicanthis; species Arvicanthis niloticus. Next base: position 7,288,313 of record NC_047670.1, on the reverse strand, counting down.
GTCTTAGGTGAAAGAGGAAAAGGAAGGTGATTATTGAATGCTAACAGAGACCTCATAAAAGCAGGAGTGAGGTATGATCCACCTCCCTTGTTATGAAAAGAATCTAAAACAATCATTAACTATTTAATGCCTGGTTCTGTTGGAGCTGAGCAGCGCTCTCATACAGGAGGGAACATTCATTTTGAACTATAAGTCAAAAGAAGTGACTTATAAATAAAAACACAGTCCTCTCATAAGTGAATTCTACACCATGCATCCCGGGGCCTGCCTACATTTTCACTTAGTTCTTTCAAACTCTCAGTTCTTCACACTCTGGAGGGGGAAAAAAAAAGACATTCAGATACTTTTTTTATTTCTGAAAATATTTTGGAAGTAGCAAATACACAGTAAAAACTACAAAGCCAATTTTGGGGGGAAAGCAAGGTTTGGTTCACACCCGGAGCTATGAGTGAACGCTGTGGGGAAGGGATACCGTGGAAGGGAAGGCTGGCTTCCAGAAAAAGGACACTAGTGAAATTTAAGTAAAAGTTAAAGCGGTAGGAATGCAAACTTCATGGCAAAGTGCTGATATCAGTAAAGATTTTGTTATAGATTCAAAATTGACTCTGGCTCAGGGGAAATTTGTAAAGAAAGGATTCGGTGCACTATGTCTGCTTTACAGAACCATGTGGGGTGGCACAGCAGCAGGCTCGGGGTTGCTCTCCTTGCACAACAAGTATGTTGCTGAACTTGGGATACAAGTTCAGACTTTCGACCAAATCTGAAAGTCCTCCCTACACCCTTCTTAACCAAGCTTAATCTTTGATGATACTAGGTGTCTTAGTCACTGTTCTATTGCTGTCAAGAGACACCGTGACCAAGGTGACATAAAACAAAACAAACAAACAAACAAGAAAAAAACCCAAACATTTAATTGGGAGTGTGCTTACAGCTTGAGACAGTCCATAAGCATCATGCCCAGGTGCAGGGCAGCAGGCAGCCAGGCAGGCACTGGAGCAGTAGCTGAGAGCTTACAAGCAGCAGGTAGAAAAAGGGTGGGGAGTGGGGAGAAACTGGGCCTGGTGTGGGCTTTGAAAACCTCAAAGCCCACCTGTAGTGACACACTTTCTGCCACAAAAGCCTCAGGTCCTAATCCTTCAAAAACAGTTCTGCTAACTGGGATCAAGAATTCAAATACGCGAGCTTCTGACCCCCATTCTTGCCATTCTCCTTCAAAGCACACACTGGATTCTTGTTCAGTATACACTTCTGCTTTTGTGTTGGTGGTGGGGATTTTGTTTTTGTTTGTTTTGGGGGAGGTGAACAGGGTCTCCCTTTGTAGTTCTGCCTGTCCTAGAACGTACTATGTAGACCAGGCTGACCAGGAACTCACAGATATCTTCCTGCCTCTGCCTGCCTCCCAAGCACTAGAACTAAAGGAATACACTGCCACACCCAGGTTACTCTTTTATTTTAAATACAGTTTCAGTTAAGAGTAATATTTGGACTGAGGTAAAATATGTATGGATGTTTTTGGTTTTGGTTTTTGAGACAGGACTTCTCTGTGTAAAAGCCCATCTGGGATTCAAGGCATGTGCCACCATTCCACACTATAAATTTTTAAAATATATTCTGTTTGCCTAGCGTTGGAGGTGCATGTCTTAAATATTAGCACTCTGAAGGCAGAGATAGGTGGATCCTTCTGAGTTCAGATCTAGCCTGATCTACATATCAAGGCAGCCAGGGGTACATAGTAAGACCTTGCCTTAAAAGCAGAGACAAAGTTTTTCCTTCTTCTTCATTCACCCAAAAATAATTACAACAAAATTTGTGTTCTGAATCCTGGACATATATGGTAGAATGTCTGCCTACGACACATAGGGTCCTGGGTTTGATTCCCAACGCTACCGCCCAAAGCTTATGTTTCCTCCCTTAATATGAAAAACGAATGGCCGTATGATTCTCCCTGGGCTTCATTGCTGGTGTTTGCTTTTAGTAGGAATGAAGACAAGGGACAAGTAACACTGTGTGTGCTTTGCTTGAAACCATTCTCTATTCCTGAAGAATATTGTAAATGTTTCAATAAATCCATTTCACAGCCCTGGAACATGGTATTTACTTGTTGAGATAGTTGTAAGATATTCTTCACAAAGTAGCAAACTGGATGAAGCAGGCTGTTGTCTATTTATCTACTTTTCTCTTAGACAAAAATCATAGGCTGGATTTTTGTTTGGGGTTTGATCTATCTATCTATCTATCTATCTATCTATCTATCTATCTATCTATCTACCTTTCCCTCAATCTCCCTCCCTCCCTCCCTCCTCTTCTTCCCTCCTTTCCTCCCTCTCTCCCTCCTTCCCTTCCTTCCTTCTCTCTTTCTTTTTGAGATAGGATCTCATTGTGTAGTCCTGGCTGGCTTCACACTCAGACTGACCCATCTGCTCCAGTTTCCCGAGCACTGGGATTAGTAGTCTGCACCCCAGGCCAGGATGGAGAGTTTGTATGAAGCCTACTTCTGCCTCCCAAGTCCTCACCTTTCAATGTACCCAGCTCAGAGTAGTTGTTAGTAAACAGCATCTTCTTAATATGCTTTTTGAAACTGCTTCTTCTGTATATATCAACAGTTCAAATTTTCCTCGAAATTCCTGCTATACAATACCCTACTCCATTAAAAAAAATAAAACAACAAAACAAAAACCGTTAGGTTTGGGGCCTTCAGACATTTTCATCAATGGTTTCCAAGATGAGGAGGCTAGCATATGGTCTCCTTCAAGGCACTACACGGCAGCACAAGCTTGTCATTCATTGTAACGCAGGCGTGGAATATGAGCCCAGAACGTTAATATTGATTCACAGGTGAGCTGAGTGTCTAATTCACGCCTACTTTTCTGTTGACAGTAATCCTTCTTAATACCTTAATTGTATAATATACTTCTAGTGGAATTAACCTGGAAAACCTCTAAATTATGTAATTAATTACACCCAAATTCTAATACAATTGCTTATCATAAGCCCCTCAGCCTTGCAGCCCCCGGCAGAAATTCAGGACAGGGATTTGTCACAGGTACTTGGTACAGTTTCTGGTGAATATGTGCTAATTGTATAAATTACATACATTTTTGCTAAAGGCAAAACAAAACAAAGTCCTCAGGGTTACATCAGTAACCATTTACTGGGTCAGCAGGGCTTAAAGGAGAAAGGAAATCGGGGAGAAGTTCTTTCAGTCATTTTCTCCTGTTTCTGCAAACATTTCGGAGAAGTGTAATTGGTCTAAGTGAAGAATTTCACATGGGCACATAAAGTTGGCTTATGATGAATTAAGAATAAAATGTTGTGCTGTTTTGCTTCTTACTATGGAGTTGCTGGGTCTTTGTTAGCATACACTATGGCGCTCACAGAGGTAGAATATATACCTCAAACTGTTTTGAACAGAAAATGCCCCTTTAAAACAGTTTCACTGAGGTAAAATTTACAAGTGATGAAATTCACTTTTTAAAGGGTATAATTAAGCGACTTTAAGTGGATTTATATGGCTGTGATGTCATTACCTAAGTCCAAATTCCTAGCACCTTAGTCTCAAGTCTTCACCTCAGGCTGGAGAGGCAGAGAACGCTCCCTGCAGCTGTGAGGCCTGGGGTTCGGATCCTGGCGCCCATGGAGCCCCAGCTCTGGGGGCAGGGGCAGGGACAGGAGAACTGCTGGGCTTGTTGGCATCTAGCCTAGCTGAGAAGTATGAACCATAGGTTCAGGGAGAGATTCTGCCTCAAAGGAATAGGAAGAAAATGATGGAGGAGAAACACCCAGCCCCCTCCTCTGGTAGCCATGCTTGCACACAGGCTCAAGTACACATACCTGTACATATGTCCATAGACACACAAATAAATACACATCTCTTAAAAATATAAAAAGATCTCTCTTTACCACCACCAGCTATCCCCACCTTCGGCCTTGGACAGCCACAATCTTTTTCCTATTTTTATAGATTTGTCTTTTTTGGAGATTTTATATAACTAAACCCATTACATTTCCTCCTTCAGAAAGCATAGTATTTTCATTCCGAGGTTCATCCATAAACTTAGTAAAATGTATCAGTAATGTGCTTCTCTTGATTGCCCGGCAGCATCCTCTCTGACAGCCCCAATTGCTGCTCCATTCATCAGTTCCGGGTCATTGCATTGAACCCTCTTCTGGCTCTAGGGATGACTCCTGTGAGCATTCACATACAAGCCTCTGCATGGAAACACATTTCTATCTGTTTTTAAAGATTATAAAAGGTGTGTGTGTGTGTGTGTGTGTGTGTGTGTGTGTGTGTGTGTATGAAACAGTGTGTGTGAGGGAGAAGTTGTATGCTTGAGAGGACTGTGTATGTAACTGTTTTGGAATTCTGTTTACTTTCTCTTTTTCATTATTAGTATGTGTTTGTATGCTTGGGCATTTGTGCCATGGTGTGCAAGTGCATATGAAGACCAGAGAGAACTGGATGGAGTTGGTTCTCTTTTTGTCCACTGTTCTGTGCTTTCTGGGAGCCAAACCCATGTCATCCAGCTTGCAATGTAAGCACCAGCATCTGCTGAGCCATCTCACAGGTGTGTGTGTGTGTGTGTGTGTGTGTGTGTGTGTGTGAGAGAGAGAGAGAGAGAGAGAGAGAGAGAGAGAGAGAGAGAGAGAGAAGGAGGGAGAGAGATTTCACAGACAGATGAAGTCAGGGGAAAACTTTGCATAGTTGGTTCTCTGCTTTATCCGGGTTCTGGAGACCAAGCCCATGTCAGCAGGTTTGTGAGGCTTGCAGGGGGGATGCAGGGCTTAATCTGCTCAGCCATCTTGCTGGTCCTTTATTCACTTTCTTTTAATTTTTTTCTCTTTTTTTTTTTTTTACTTTTTTTTTTTTTTTTCGAGACAGGGTTTCTCTGTATAGCCTTGGCTGTCCTGGAACTCACTCTGTAGACCAGGCTGGCCTCGAACTCAGAAATCCGCCTGCCTCTGCCTCCCAAGTGCTGGGATTAAAGGCGTGCTCCACCACTGCCCAGCTTTTTTTTTTTTTTTTCTTTCTTATGTGTGTCTTTTCAAACATAAAGTTATTATGTGTACGTACACATGTGCACAATGAGGGCAGGGGTGTGCACCATGGTGTCATACAGAGGTCAGAGGACAATTGTGAGAACACAGCTTCCCATGCCTGGCACAAGTTTTAAATGTTGACAAAGTCCAATCTATCTTTAAACAACAAAAGTTTCATGGTTCTGCTATGCCTATAAAAGTCTCAGAGACTTTTTTTTCTGCGCTCCCCAGTGGTCTTACAGTTTAGTTCTTACACTTGGAAGTATGATTCACCTGGAACTAAATCTTGCAGACTTGAGAGGGGTTGCAGCTTAAATATTCGTATGCTGTGCAGGTGGACAGCCACCCTGGCTGCTGTTGAAAAGACCGCCCTTCCCCTGCTGACTCGATTTGGAACCTTTGTGGGAAATCAATTCGACTTTAATATGTTGATGTTGTTGTGACTCTCCAACAGCAAAGCTAGGAACTGTTTCCCCAGTGTCCTTGTTTGTTTGAACAGGAACCGTCTCCCCACCATCCATTCCCACTGCGGCTCTGAGGCTCAGACTTCAGGCATACTCCTTAAACACTGTTCTGGGCTCTCGCTTGGATTTGTAATGTTAAAAGGCTGAGCGCTGTGCTTGAAGCCACAAAAATAAAGACATTTTCTATAAAGTTGTTGACTTAAGGACACCTCACAAGGTGACTGGCGATGTAGCTTAGTAGCGCTCTTACCCAGCATGCCCAGGGTTCCTTCCTCTCCACCTCATAAGCTAAGGAGGGGAGCACAGGCCTGTGATCCCACCTAGGGAAACTGAGGCAGGCAGATTGGTATGAGTTCGAGGGCACCCAAGTACACAGCAACACGGGTCAGCCCATTCTCACCAGGAGAATTCATCTCCGAGGTCACAAACCTAGAGAAGACCGCAAGCCTACAGTACAGGTCCTGGGGCAGTCGCTGCCCCAACAGGGACAGGGACAGTTCATTCCAGTGAGCAGCTGAGATTTAGCTGAGAGTCTAGAGATCCAAGAGTAGGACAGGCAGCTGAGTGTTTTGCCTATGCCTCCTTCTGCCATCCCTAGACAGCAGAATTCTGTTGTCCCTAGAAAAGAATCCTTTTCAAAAACATAATATTGCAACAGCACACTGTCTCACAGATAATCACTTACAAAACTTAAAAATACCTAACTTTTTTTTTTTTGGTGTTGGATTTTTTGTTTGGTTGCTATTTTAAATTCTCTTTTTGGGGGGTTTATTTATTTATTATTTACTTATTCACTTTACATCCCACTCAGTGCACCCCTCCCTGTCGCCCCCTCCCACAATACCCCCTTCCCCTTCTCCTCTGAGTGGGTGGGGGAACCCCTGCTATCCCCTCCCCCACCCTGGCACTTAAGTCTCTGCAAAGCTAGGCGCTTCCTCTCCCACTGACTCCAGACAAGGCAGCCCAGCTACAAGAACATATCCCACAGACAGGCAACAGCTTTTGGGATAGCCTTGCTCTAGTTGTTCCAGACCCACATGAAGACCAAGCTGCACATCTGCTACGTATGTGTAGGCAGACTTAGGTCCAGCCTGTGTATGTTCTTTGATTGAAGGTTCAGACTCTGAGAGCCCCGCGGGTCCAGGTTAGTTGATTCTGTTGGTCTTTCTGTGGAGTTCCTACCCCCCTTGGGGACTGTTTTAAATTCTCATACGCCAAACAAAATTGTTTGGCATACGAGAATTAAGAACAGATTTTTCTCTGTGTAGACTGCATTCCGACTACTTCTGTTTTTGCTACACTTTTAAATAAGTTAAACGTTCATCTTAGTTTAGTACTCATTCTTTTCTTAGCCGGATTTTAGGAACTGGCCAGCTCAGGAGAACTGTCTTGAAATTTGCTTCTTCGTCGGCTTTCTGAAACGGCTTGCTTGGTGTGTACTGGGTGTTAGAAGATTTCTCGCGAGTTGCTTGGAAACTTGCAGCCGCTTGCTTGAGACGGACTGTGAGCACCATAGCCTTTGCTGCCCGGCGTGCGTGCCCGAGTGTTCTTCGTCCTCTGTGCCATAGGTGGCCTATCGAGCACGTTCCCAGAACGCGAGGTGCTAAGAGATTCGCGTTAAACAGTGACAACCTCAGCCCTCCCTGACCTTGACCTCTCTGGGTGCGGGGATGGAGATGACGTCACAGCCAGCAAGCGCCGCGGCTTGGTTCAAATGTGTCTTCAATTTCACACAAATGCCGGGACCTTTATGTTGTGTTTACCGACTGTGGCAGAGCCCCCAAATCTGCTGTAGAGGTCCTCAAAGTCCCCAGTTCCCAGCTGCACAGCCCGGGGTACCAGAGCCCTGCGGGGGGGTGGGGGCACACCGCAGGCAGTTCCCCCTGGAAGCAGAGCTAAGGGGCAGACATTTGCATATCTCCTCCAGGAGTATCAAAGTCTGGAAGATTTTCCGCCCCAAAGAGCTGCCCTAAAATGAACCTAGAAAGCTATTTCCCAGGCGCTAACCTGAGGCTGCGTTCCTCTGCAGGAGCCAGAAAAAACGAACAAAGGACTCCACTCCAGAGCGCGTTACTTTATAACACACTTGGTTAAGACTTTTCTGAGATTAGAGAAATTGGAAATTAATATTCTGAAGTCATATATAAAATCTATATTGCCAAATGCAGGGGGTGTGGTTATGCTACCGTAGGGTCAGTCACCGCATCAGTTACTCATTGTTACTTTGAGAAAGCTTCCATTTAAATGTCCCACTGTGCAGATACGGCTGAGCTGTGGAGATTTCCTTGCTGTCTTAAACGAGGAGCTGTCAGCCAGCATACCCCAGAATTACAATTGCATATTCATGGTGAAAGTTAATAGCACTGAAAAACCGCGGATGACCCCTGCAGAAGTGACTGGCAAATCTGTAACTTCCACTAAGTTGATAATAGTTGGTTATAACTTGGTAATTAAGTGCTTTCACTCTTCCCAGTTCCATTTCTTCTAAACCTTGCCAAGAGGAAAAAACAAGCCTTTGAACCTGAACACGGGCTTGACCCCAGTCCCCCATACAGGTCATGGAAATTGCCAGAGGGAGAGTAAGTCTTTTAGAGTCAACCTCTGGTTTCTGTAGAATTGCAGCACAAAAAGCGTCCTTTGGAAAGGCCAGGGAAGTTTCTGTGTGTTCACGTTTACTTTAACAACCTTAGTCTGTCTGAAGCAGCTCTTAACCTCTGAGTTGGACTGTGCTGGGGAAACATCACACTTTCTCTTCCCAAGGAACTTAAGTTTATTCCGAGGGTAATTGAACCTGGACTCCCAGTGTTTGTTGTGCCTAGAAAACTAAAAAGGACTCTTCTTGTTTAAGGAGCTGTGGTAGAGTTGTCGCTAGCTAGCATCTCCACCCCTCGGAGGCTGACCTAGTCCTTCTCCTGTTGCCTAGGGACCCGTGCTGGGACTGTTCAGTGAACAGGAGGCTACAGAAGTACCTAAGAGCTAAGGGCAGTATCTCTGACTCTGGGATGTTTATTGTCCCCTACAGAGAGCTGAGGTCTCTGTGTGGTGGGACAAAGCTCAGTCTCCAGCCTTCTGGGGGAGCTAACAGATGCCTCCAGCTCCAGCCACTTTTCAAAGCCACCAGATGACACAACTAGAAATGTCTGATTGAGCCATCAATCCACTGACACTAGAAAGCAAATGAAGTGGTTGTCTGTCACTGGAAGCTATCACGTATGGGCGGTTTGTTACAAAGCAATAAGGGGTTAAAACAGAAAGCAAGTCTTTGCTGTCACCTATGACTTTTGTCTGCAAGGAAAGGCTTTGCTTTGTGGAAAACTCTGCAGAGAGAGCTTTTGTCTGCCCTGTGTACTGTGAGTCACAAGGCACAAGTGAGAGTCCTTGGAGACTGCTGACCTTCGAGGCCTAGGCTCTGGCCAACAGGAGGAACCAGATAGATGCTGTGTATAAAACCAGAGAGGCAGACTAAGGTTGTGAGCGCTAAAGGGAGAGGGGAAGACAGAATGATAAAAATAAATGCATAATTATTCAAATAAAATGTTTATTTATAAGCCACATAAAACGAATGATCTAGCCTACTCCATTTTTGGAAACAGTGTCTAGAAATAATACCCCTTTCGTACCTTATGGCTCCCACTGAAGGAGTACTTCATGAGAAAGTAAATAGGAATGTTTCTCTCTCTTTTTTAAAATTTGGTGAAACACATCTCTTCCTTCATTGCGACATGTGGCAGTCACACACTTAGATCCCTTGGCACAGTCATGATGACTCACTCACACACCGAGAGCCACCCCAGCACACCTACCTCAGCCATCCGCAGACATCAGTACTTTCAGGCATGGAGCCTCAGATTGGATGCTTTTAACATCAGCCGACGTGAGGAATCGTTTTCAATGTTTGTGCTAAAAGAGTTCCTAAGGGTAGAAAGGTGTCTATTTGATATCGGTTCACTTTTGTGAGCATTTTAAGAATTCTCTAGCCTCTCGAATCTGTATAAATGTTCTAGACGTTATTAAAATTAACCTTACATCATTAGCCCTTAATAAAGTAAGACTGGGTGGTGTAGAAATTGTGGGAGTGACCAAACATGACTTGAGACCCATGCCATGAGAGGGAGCCCTCCCCGACGACACTGCCCGGAAGGCCGGGAACCAGAGGTGGCGGAGCCCAGAAACCTCAGATAGAGACATGACTGGAAAAAAAAATCAATTAAATGATTCCTAATGATATTCTGCTATACTCATAGATTGGTGTCTAGCCCAGCTGTCATCAGAGAGGCTTCATCCAGCAACTGATGGAAACAGATCCAGAGACCCAAAGTCAAACATTACGCGGAATCCTACTGAAGTGAGGAGGAAACTTGGTAGGAGACAGAGGGGTCAAGGACACCATCAAAAAAAACATAGAATCAATGAACCTGAGCTCATAGGGGCTAACAGAGACTGAACTGCCAGCCAGGGAGCCTGCATGGGTCTGACCTGAACCCTCTGCACATCCGTTACAGTTGTGTAGCTGGGTCTTCATTTGGAACTCCTAACAGAGGGATCTGGGGCTGACTCTCATTCTTCCGCCTGCATTTGGAACTCCTATGTTCCTAGTGGGTTGCCTTGTCCAGCCTTAATACGAGGGGAGGTGCAGAGTCTTATTATAACTTGGTATGCCATGTTTGTTTGGTATCCGTGGGAGGCCTGCCCTTGTCTGAAGAGGAGGAATGGATCCAGGAGGGGGAAGAAAAGATCGGTAGGGGGAGGAATTGGGAGGAGAGGAGAGGGGAAACTTCAGGTGACAGGTAAACAATAATAATAATAATAATAATAATAATAATAATAATAATAATAATAATTTTTTTAAGAAAACCCAATCTATACTTACATACTCATTAACTTCCCATATCTCTGATGGGATTTCTGTGTTCATCGTGTTTTTTTTATTTTTTATTTTTTATTTTACATTGATTCCTCATTGCTTAGTCACTCTGAAGTACGTGCCCTCTCTAATTCAGGATTAAAACAAGTTACTCTGTTATTCAACTCTATTGTCTCTTTCTGTATCGTCTATCAACTACAACACTGTTCTCTGTCTTTTAATACAATAAATATATTTCATGTTTAAAAAAAGAAAGAAAGACTGAAAGCGATATTTGAAAAATAAGGCTTGCGATACTCCGGATAAATTAAATAAATGAGAAAAATTAGAAGACTTTAAAAAGCTCTTATTTTATTTTAACCATGTGTATGTGTTTGTTTGTTTATGTCGGTATGCACATATCCTCAGGATGGAGGATGTGATTTCTGAGAACCAAACTCTAGTCCTCTGGGAGTATGTCTGTGTGTGTGTGTGTGTGTGTGTGTGTGTGTGTGTGTAATTTATTTATTTTATGTGCATTGGTGTTTTGTCTGCATGCATGTCTGTGAGAGGGTGTCAGATCTACTGGAACTGGAGTTACAGACAGTTGTGAGCTGCCCTGTGGGTGCTGGGAATTGAATCTTTGTCCTTTGGAAGAGCAGTCCATGTTCTTAACCGCTGAGCTATCTCTTCAGCCCCTGGAAGAGTACTCTTAATAAGCCATTCCTTCATCCTCTGAAAGACTTTTTTAAAAAAATTATGAGACACAGAAGGGAATCACCTGGCTGTGTACTAAAAATGTAATAAACTGAGTTCAATTTTCATAAATAACAATCTGTGGGTGAGACCATTTCATGACTCTTAGGCATTGGTTACCAGACTATTCTCTCAAAAGTCTTCAAGGAGGCTAGACATATTGCTCAGTGGTTAAAAGCACTAGCTGCTCTTTCTGAAGACTGGGGTTCAATTCCCAACACGTACACAGTGGCTCGCCACCATCAGTAATTACAGTGTGTGTGGGGAGGTCCGTTACCCTCTTCTGGCACAAAGCATACAGTGATGCATAGGCATACATTCAGGCAGGAGACCCATACACATACAAACTTTTAAAAGGAATAAAATAAAATAACAAGATCTGCAACAAAACTTCCTGTGGTGATGGAAGCCCAGAGAGAGTCCACTAAGAAGAGGTTCAAACCCACATGGTGCCCATTCATCCTTCCACTAGAATGTTACTCTGTGATTTCCCTTTCTGTGATTTCACAGACTGCCCCTTTCTGTGGTGTATAGCTCTCTCACCAGAGGGAGGCTCGGCTCGTTGTGCCTTACGGTAGGCAGCAGCTTGAACTTTCTGGTAAGCCAGCTTTCTCAATACAGAGGGACCGAGACCAAGCCTACACAAGAGGTCATCCAAAGCCCTGCCCACTTGAAACACCAATTTTATGGTTTCATGCCAGACTATTCCATTTGTAAGGCACCCATGTGAGTGAGATCACAACTGGGCTAGGATCCCACCATGTTGGCTTCCTCAGTGCCTTCTTCCCTCTCCTACTTCCATGGGTGGGGGGTCGGACAGATATGACAGAACATGACAGGGAGTTCTGCCTGCATGTGACCCCATGCCAGTCACTTTATATCTTTGGTTGTGATGGGAATTAGATGACCTCTAAAATAACAGAAGAAACAACAGATGCTTCATGGAATCATGAAAGGGGGCTCGCTGTCTCTTTTCTTTTAAAGAGAATACACTATTGTTCATTGCATTTGGGCTAAATCAGCCTTCCTTCCTTCCTGCCCTCTAATGCAGCAGTGAGATGGTAGGAAGGAGTCATGGGTGAGCAATGTCCTACCTCATCACATGAGAAAAGGGTTATCAGATCAGGGCTAAAGAGAGTGGAGAATGTACCGTGGATACGTGAGTAACCACAGCAGGGAAGGAAGTGAGTGTATTCTAGAGAATCTGGAAGTAAAGGTCTGTAGAGTTAAAATTTGATGTGGTGAGCTACAGAGTCACTGAGACAGCCCTACAGGGGCCTATCAAACCCTCAGAGGTGCCTCTCTCCCCACTGGAAGCCTCCCCAGGCTAGTGTAATCCCAGCATTCTGGAGGTTGACTCAGGAGGATCTTGGTTGAGGCTAGCCTGGGCTTCACAGCAAGTTGGGAGACCAGATTCATCCCCCTAATGTCTCTATCTAAAACAAACAAAACAAAACCAATAAAGCCAGAGAGATAGATGTCTCAGGGGTTAAGGGCACCTGTTGCTTTTGCAGAAGACCTGGGTTGGGTTCCCAGAACCCATATGGCAACTCACACTGTCTCTAAATACTGTCCCCAGATATCTGTTTTTCCTGACTTGTTGGGGCATCAAGCATGTACCATGTGGGTGCACAGACATACATGCAAAGCAAAAACATTCACAGGAAATGAAAACAAATGTAAAAATATTTCTAAAAATAAAATTAAAAAACCAACCAACCAACCAACCAAACAAACAAAACAATGTTGGAAGAGATGGCTATGTGGTTAAGAGAGTTTACTGTTCTTTCAAAGGACAGGAGTTTGCTTCCAGCACCCACATCGGGTAACTCATAATCATGTCCCTTGGGGCCAAACTCCTCTGGCCCCAAGCATGTTCACATACAGACAAACACATAAATAAGTAATAAAATAAATATTTCTGGGAAAAAATAGAAGTGAAAATAGAGAAATCTAAATACTCCCCATTTAAACTGTTTAAACTGCCTACATTTTATTGGAGGGGGGCAGGTTCCCATGTTTAGAAATCAGGTTTAAAGAAGGGCAAATGGGTTGCTAAGAGAATAGCTAAGCCGCTCCAGCTCTGTGGAGAGGAACTGGCAAAAACCAGACTCAGAAGAGAGAGAGTCTTCATTTTGTCTGACTTCTGTGCTGGGGACCAAGTTTCTTCTGGGTTAAGGTGTACTTGCCCAGGGCAGCACCGCGCATGTCTGTGTTCCTGTATCCTCACAATAAATCCCCAGGTAAACATTATAAGGCACCGTATAAAAATGGGCAGGAACAGTCTTGTCCAGCGCTGGGCTGAAGGCAAGATCAGTAAAGATAAAGCATGTCCTCTGTATGGAAGGAGAGGAAAGGGCAAGCCAGCCAGAGGCTTCTGTGGGTCTTTAACCGCTCCCCTCCCCTCCAGAGGCCCCGCCCTGGCTCACTTCCTCAGGAGGCCTCCTCTTCCCTGCCATAGTCCATAAAGAACTAGGTCAAGGGTCCCCAGATCAGTAAATTTCCCCAAATGGCGATTCTTCACTTAGCTGTTAACCAATTCCAATCAGCTGTTAAGAGTATCAGAAAGAGTAACATCACCCTTTACTTCAAATTCGACCGTTTTGTTGGCTAAGAGTTTTTTTCCTAGACCATTCTCCTGATCTTAAGCAATGGGCATCTTCTCAAATAGATCACAACAAAACAAAACCTACAGTTTGACCTCTGAAAGTCTCTAAGCAACTCTGAATGTCAGAGAGATAGCCTCTTTTTCCCACTTGACTTAGAGCAGGGGAGATGCTTTAAGACTGGTCCACAAGGAAGACGGGACATTCCCAGCTCTGAGTGAAGCACTACAGACTGCAGAGCCGGAAGCTCTAAGTGGCTAATGAGCCGGTTCCTCCAGAGTATCTGGGAGTGAGCTTCCTCCCCCTCCACCCTCCCCCTCCACCTCGATGTGTCACCGTTGGAAAGGACAAGAGCAAGAACTGGCCCTGAACTGCTGCCATTGCCGCTTGCAGTCTGGGTGCTCTTGGACTCCCCCATCAGGGGAGCGAGCGTCACCTGTCAATCCAGTGCAGTCATGACTCAGGGTGTAAGTGAGCCTCTTGGGGACAGCGTGAGGACTGCAGGGGATGGGCGTCTTACTGCTCAGCGTCTCACACAGCAGCCCAGATGAGCCTCTGGCTGAAAACAAGCAAACTAAAAGTTAGCTGTTCTTTTTATCCAGCCAGAAAAATCTAGTAGGTATAGTCCAGCCTCTCCCTCTTGTTCCTGCTCAGACATCTCTGCAAATGTAGCACTGAACCTAAGTTTTGCCTTTTATCTCCTGACACTGTCGCTGTTCCGGAAAGACATTTCTAATGTGGTGGTGTCACGTGTCTCCTTTTATAAGCTTTGAAATCTCATGCTAAGATCCAGAGATGCTGTGCTTTGTTTATGTATTTATTGTACTGCAGCCTGGGTTCAGAACTTTGTGAATACCAGGCAAGCGCTCTGCCGCTGAGCTTCGTCCAGAGAATTCTTCTTCTAAGAGAATATACTGGAGACTAGAGACATGGCTCAGCAGTCACAAGCACTTCTTGTTCTTTCAGAGAACTGGGGTCTCATTACCGGCTCCATATGGTGGTCCACAACCATATATAACTGCGGTTCCAAGGGTTCCAGTACTTTCTTCTGATCTCCAAGGGTATCAGGCACACACACATATGTCCAGGCAAAACACTCATACATGTAAACTAGATTTTTTTTTTTTTTTAAAAAAAGTATGTTGTAACTAGGCACAGTGGTACACACATGTAATCCCAGGACTGAGGAAGTGGAGGCAGGAAGCTATGGATCTGAGGCAACTTGAGCTGTAGGGTAAAAGCCTAGCTCAAAAAAAAAAAAAAAAGGAAAAGAAGGAGTAAGAAAGGAGGAGAGAAGGCAGGGGATGCTGTGGCCCAATCAGGTGTGAGGATTTAAGTTTCATCACCCGGAACCATATGAAATGGTAAGCATGGTGACATGCTCCCAGAATTGTGGAGGTGGAGACAGAACTCCTTGACTCATGGGCAGGCCAGTCTACCCTAATTGGTGAGTTCTAGGCCAAGGTTAATGAGAGACTCCACCTCAAAGGAGTTGGGTGCGGTTTCTGAAGATGAACCTCAGAGGGGTCTTCTGGACTCCATACACACATACACACGCAGGTACGCTTGTATGTGCATTGCATACCATAAAACTACACACATGTACATATACATGCAGAGAGGAAGCAAGTGAGCCAGAATGTCTCCCAGTGCTTCAGCACTTGGCAAACAAGGCAGGAGCATCAGGAGTCTGAGGCTAGCCTTGCCTAGTTTGGGACTAACCTGTGTGACAGGAGGCCTTCTCTCAAAAATAACCAGAGAGAGAAAAAGGAAGAAAGGGAGGGAGAGAGAAGGTTCACATTTAAACAGTTGTTGGCTTAGAGAGACGCGTTGTGAATAATATTAATTAATGTTTCCATAGATATCTGCATCCCAGACGCTCACCGAGTTATTATAGACTAGTGGAAGTCAGATTCTATACAGATTAACCACATCTCCTCTGTTGCGGGTAGGGAGAGAAATTCAGTTTTGTTCTTTTAAACTTCAGACCTAAAAATCACTCTGTGGGTATAAAAAGAAAAAAGCAAGGCATGCATAATATTACTGCAAAATACTGTTTGCGAGTTCAATTAAAAAGAACCTTTGTTGAGACAAAAACTGGAATCCTGTGAAAAATTCTTAGAGTCCTGCTCTCCGTCTCCACTCTTCATACTCATGTTATAATAAATCTTATTCAGACTGGAAGCCTACTGGGAATTTTCACTTTTAGTTTTGGGAAAATGTCAGTTACCCGTGATGGGAATATCAGAATATTTAAGCAAGGAAAAAAATAATCTCTTCTCTCTCATACATGTTAAAAATAGCTGCAGGGTACTTTTTTCCCCTTTAAATTCTGTAAGAGAGAAAAGTTCACCTTTGGACTGAAGTTGATGGGTGTGTGCTCCCTTATAGGGAAGCCTTTTGAGAAAATTAGGAGAGAGGAGACTGGAAACTGAGGCTGTCACCAGTCAGCCTAAGGTGGCTAGTTAGAAGGCCTCTGTCTGGCCACCCCACCCCCAAAACAGTCTGTCCCACTGGGCATGCTCTCCAGGCAGCAGGGAAAGTGACTCTGACCAAGAACAAACATGGCTTTTCCCAGTTTAGGTTGTAGAGGCAGAAGGAGCAGAGTGGGTCCATCAGAATCTTGGCCTCCTGAGACTGACCTTGCAGGCATCGTCCTCTGGCCTCAGTGAAGTCAACCAAAATCCAGACTCACTGGAAAGGCTGTCCCAGACAGCTCTCAGCCTACACAGCAGGGGTGCCAATGTACTGCTTCTTGGCTCTATTCCAATGTCCCATCTCCCTGTGACACGGGCTGGGTCTATTAGCTCCCAGAAACCTCTTCTACAATCAGGGAGAAGTTAGTCCTTTGTCCATCTCTGCCCAAACTCTGTTTCCTTGTGCTCCCCCACCCTTCAGTTACTCCCTGCCACCTCGGTTCTTCCTGTAGCTGAGTCAAGGGGAGAACAGAAGGAAAGATGCAGAGGCAAAAAATTTTAGAGATGGGTGTATTCTTGTCATTTCCAGAGCAAGTACAGGAGAAAATCTGAACCCCTCATGTCTACTTAATTTTAAATGTGTAGTTAAAAACCAAATAAGAATCGAAAGTTAGAGCCAGAACTTTAACCAAGCCAGCTTGGTCTCCATAGTGAGACCCTGTTTCAAAATAAGTTCTTTTAACTTTATGCGTGTGTGTGTGTGTGTGTGTGTGTGTGTGTGTGTGTACGCGTGTGATGTGTGCGTATGAATGTGAGTGCATCTGTGATGTGTGTGCATGTATGATGTGTGTGTACATATGCGATATGTGTGTACGTTTCTATTTCTCTTCCCAAATTAAAAATTATTTCACTTATTTTTATGTGTATGTTTTGCCCACATGAATGTAGTCTCATCACATGCATGCCTGGTACTCTAAAAGGTTAGAAGAGGGGAGTAGATTCTCTGCAGTTATAGGCAGCTGTGAGATGGCACGTGGGTCTTGAGAGCTGAATTGAATGCAGGTCTTCTGCAAGAGCAGCAAGTGCTCTTAGCCACTGCGCCACCTCTGCATTCTCCTCTTTCTAAAATATTAAAAGACGGTTTGTAACCGAACTCAGACTGCGTGCTTTTACGTCCCATCTTAGCCAGAAGATCAAGAAGCAGTCAGAACACATATTTTAAAATATTGCCTCAATTTCAAATACCCATGGGAGGCCACATGAACAATTGATATTTAGTCAGTTCAGGCAAATGGGTCATTACTTCCTGTTTTTCTGAAGTCTGTGTTACTGTATCATGATTTATGCTATGATATTGCTAGAATAGGCAGGAAACTATTTCTTTACTCAAAGATGCCATTTACTGCTTAACTGTGTAAAACAATGTAGGAAATGTTCTCTTGTCCTTGTTTTGTATTTCTGAATGAGGATCTGCCTGAATTCACAAAGTGGTCTTGGATTCACTATGTAGCCTAAGCTAGCCTCAAATATCAGAGGTTCCCCCCACAGCCATCCAAGCGCTGGCATTACAGGCCACCTCTACCTCCCTATCTGCCATTTTGCTGCCATCCAGCCTGGGGATGGAGGAGAGGAACACTTGAGAATAAAGTACAGTGATACACGTGTAAGTCTGAAGAGGCTGAGAGAAAACCCAATACTTTGTACTTAAGCTTTTTAACTCAGTAAAAAGAAAGAGGAAAATAATTTTTCAGTTTAGATTTTTTTTTTAAGTTAATTGATTATTACTACTGTCTGTGTGCCTGGCGTATGTGAGTGAGCATGGGAGAAGGTCAGAAAGCAATTTTGGAGAAGGTGTTCTCTCCTGCAGCAAGTGTCTTTACCCACAGGAGTTACCGCAACAGCCCACTGGACGTCAGTCTCTTCCTAATCCAGTCTAACAACTGTGCAGAGTAGAGAAACGCGATTAGCTTGTAAGTATGTCCCTCGGGGTTGCATTTGGTGACACTCTAGATGCGAAGGAAGCCCCGTTTCAGTGGCAATCAAGGAGCAGAGTGACTCGGCCATTTGGTGCTGCATGGATCTGTGAACCTGGGCAGGCTTTCTTTGCACCTTCTGGAAACTTCAATTTCCTCATTTACATAATGGGATAATATCAGTTCCAGTCTTCTAAATGTAAAAGGATTGTAAGCTGGTGCCCACAGATTGCTTAAGATGGCTTTTGTCAGAAAACGTTAACTCTTTGGGACTCAGATGCAAGTCCCGAATTCTGGGGTAAAGGACATGCAATTTAGCGTTCTGTAAATATAATCGTAAGTTCGTTTATGTGTTTCATCTTTTCCTTTTGATCAAAAACAATGTTGAAACTAGATGGGCGACCACAAAACCACACAGGAGCTTTCCTGCGGCTTTGGGGTAGGTGACTAACTTGGCAGGAAAAACTAATGTTCTTTGGGGTAATACCTGAAAACAAGGGTTATGTTTTTGCGTTTTCAGAACAAACAACAAAGCAAAAGCCTTGGCTCAGTCCACAGAACCGTGTTTTTTTTAATTTATTTATTTTTTACCAACCACGTTCTCTGCTCTAAGCTATTTATGGTGAGCGCTGTTTTTTCAATTAGATTTATTTTCATTTTCCCATAGGCCACGTTAGCTGAGAACGTCCAAAAGTTTATTTGTTTTCCCTTTATGTCTTATGATGGTTTTATAATAAAACATACATCACTTATCTGTGAGATTTCTTCGGAAATACCGGTGAGTCCGAAATAAGTTTGTTTGCTTCCTCCTCCCTCCCACCACACACAATCACACAATACCAGCGTTAAAATGCTTTCAGAATGTAACCATAGTCCGTTTTCATAGTAAACTCAGAGCAGGGTCACTTCCGCTTCGCTAACTTGGACTGTGTGTGGAAGCTAGTGTTTAGCAGGTCGGATTTTAAAATGATGATACCTCAAGGACTGGCTTTTTCTAAAAAATTTACGCTGAAAAATTCGAAAGCCGTTTTTCTGACCCCAAGGTTAACATTAGTAATATGTTCTCTATACGAGGTCTATATATGTTTGGGGGGATGGGGTTGGGGTAGGAGATGAATTCGTAAACAGAGGCCCACACTGCCTAATAGTTCTGTAGTGGGAAAATATTCTTTGGTGAAATAAGTATTCCGGGGAAACGACCTGGGCCCTCTGGATGCGGAGCGCCTCCCTCCCCTCTCGGCCTGCTGCAGGCAGTGACCCGGGGTCCTTTTTCTAGGGAGATTGCTCTGGGGATCCCTGGGGTTGGAGGGGCGTGTGCAGCTGCAGAGGGACTCTGGGGGCCGGGGGGGGGGGGGGCGGCGGTGGAAGGAACTTGGCTTGCTCCCTGTCGCTCGAGAGCATTAGGGTCCCCGGCGTCACAGTCTGGTCGCCGGCTCCTCCCTTCTCGGCGGCCAGCAGCTGCGGCCAGCGATCCAGCGCAGAACCCGCCCTGACTGCGCGCAGCTTCTCCGTCCAACCGCCCTCCCTCTCAGCTCCTATCCGGTCTCCCGCTCCCCTCTTTCCACCCTACGTTCCCCACTTGTCTCCCGCCGATCTACCTCTCTCCTCCCCTTCACTCCTTCCCAGCTCTCTGGCAGCTCCTTCATCTTTTGTTGTTCCTCTGCACCCCTTCCTTCTCTCCCAGTGCCCTTCCCTTATATACTTCACCTCTAACCTTTATTTGCTTCCCCCCCAAGCCCACCGAAGCCCTTCCTCCTCTCTGCTGCAGCTCTCCATCCTTTCCAGTGCCCTCTCCTTGCTTCGTGCCCCTCTCCTGTTTCCCTCCCGCTTTCTCCCCTCCAGCTCTGGGTTTGTGGCTCTCCCACGCTGTTGCTATGGAGTCGCCCAAGGCTGCTGGCCGCCTGGCGCTAGCTGCCTTGAGGCCCAGGGAACAGTGCAGAGACTCCAGCCAAGACTGAGGCGCCGCACCCCTTCGGGGTCCAGGAACAAAGCGTGCCCCGCCCTGCCCAACTCTGTGAGGCTTTCCTGAGACCTTCAGGCGCCCCAGGCCCTGAGGCTTAAAACCACCTATAATCTGATCGCCCCCAGCCTTTGCAGGCAGGACCCTGGGACCAAGGTGACAGCTGCGCTCTCTCGTGCAACCTACCTTCCTGGTCCCCTGAAGACCACTCTCTCACGCCCACGCTCAGAGGTGTCACTGGGGCCGAGCAGCCGGCCAGATGGCCCTATTTAATAGGACTGACCCCTTTTGTTGGGGGCCTAGGAGCATCCAGGCCAATTTACATAGGAAAATGGGGTTTGTGTCCCCAATTCAGTGCAGTGCCCTGACAGCCGGTGGCCTTGTCTTTGTGAAAGGACCCCACAGCGTGTAGGTTAAAGTGGTTTGTGTGTGCAGATGTGTGAGTGTGAATAGCAAATCACGGGGAAGCCGTCGCGGGCCTTGCTCCCAGGTCCTGTAGAATAGGCACCAGTCTGGTATAAGCCTACTGATAAGCCCCTGATACCTCTGATGCTCTTGTGAATTCCACAGCTCATTGTTTAGGTTTGATTCCCAAGTCTTTGGAAGACATCTTAGGAAGATTCCAGAAGTCTTTGTTTGTTTGCATTTAGGTCCTTGCTTGGGAAAGTTGTAAGGCTGAACCTAAGACTTAAAGAAGATGATTTGGACTTTAAAAAACGTTCTTGATGAAAGATCTAATCTAATTGCTTGTCTTCACGAACTCAGGCTGAAAGCCATCATCTGTTTGGTTTGGAATCACTAGCTTAAACATGTGTACTTAAGAACAGAGAGAAAGTTCTTATTTTACCAGCAAGGGATTTGAGTCACAAGAGGAAAGACAATTTTCCTCAGATCACACAGCTCTGCAGGGTATAAACCCAGTGGTCTGAGCCTATGAAAGATAGAGAAGGGTCTGGGCTGAGTGAACTCTACTGAAATCCAGTCCCTAGGAGTACACGGGAAGATGGCCAAAGTTCAGGGTCAACCTGAGCTCCACTGACTTCGTCTCAAACAAACAAACGAAACCCCACCCCCAAAACACAAAAAAAAAAAAAAAAAAAAAAAAAAAAAAAAGATGAAGGGTAGGAAAACTTATAAATGTCTGGGACCCCTTGAAGCACCTCCTTCAACGGCCTCCAGTTCCCACCAGTCCAGCGAGGCCACGGACAGTTTATGTCTTACAAGGTGAGGATTCAGAGGACTTCCCTCTTTGCCCTTCATGGTTGTGGCTTTCTGTGTTGGAACCAGTTCCACCACTATAATTCTCAAGAATCCAACAGGATTCTAGGACCCATTTCTATCAAAATAATTATTTTGTGACAAAATAGCTGAGTGTCCTTTCTGTGCCCCTGTGAAATGGAAAGTAGGTACTGATGACTGACTTGAGAAGGTTTCAACAACCTAGCTGCCCTGAGAGGTCCTCACCTGGCAACAGGGACTGCAGTGGGAACTCTACCTGATAGCCTTCTGGATAACCTTCTAGTGTCTCTATTGCTGCCTGGAAGCCCAGAATGAGTTAATGGTGATTTAGCTAAGAATGTCTCTGAGACAGGCGCTCATTGTAGCTCTGTACATCACAAGACAAGTTGAGGGGCTGGACATTGGCTCAGTAGTTAAGAATGGTCACTGCTCTTACAGAGATGGCTTTACTTCTGCAGGTGATGGTTATAGCTCACAGTCTGTAACACTAGCTCCAGGGAATCCCTGTCTGGCCCCCCCAATGGACACCCACATTCACAGAGACATACACATAATCTTTCATTTAAAAAATTTTCTATTTTTAAAAATTATGTATATGTGTGTATGTCTGTGCACATGAATGTGCGCTATCTTTGGAGGCCAGAAGAGGGTGTTGGGGGCCCCTGGAGCTGGAGTTTTATGGGTCATTCGCTGCATTGTGTGAATGCTGGGAACCGAAGTCAGGTCCTCTACAAGAGCTGTTAGGAGTCCTTAATAAGGGGCTGGAGAAGTGGTTCAGTGGTTTCGAGCACTGACTGCTCTAGAGTCCAGCTCTGACTCCAGAGGTCCTGAGTTCAATTTTCAGCAACCACATAGTGGCTCACAATCATCTGTAATGACATCCAATGCCCCCTTCTGCTGTGTCTGAAGACAGCTACAGTGTACTCATATACATAAAATAGATGAACCTTAAATAAAAAAAAAAGTCCTTAACAAGTGAGCCATTTCTTCAATCCCACGAAGAAATCTTACATACTTTTTTTTTTTTTTTTTAAAGAAGAGAATCTGAGTTCACAAACTACATTTCAAAGAGGAGGTTGAGCAAGGACCCATGATCGGATGGGGGTTGAAGATGTTTGTTCATTTCTGTTCTGCTTCTCATAACAGAACAAGTTAGAAACTTGTTCTGCTTCCTATTTTGGGGGGCCCATATTAATGCTAGGGTGACAGAGAGTACAAACTATGGGCTAGGGGTGTCAGCTACAGAAGAGGAGCTTTTCAATTCTTTGTAAAGGGCTTTCCTTAGAGCATTAAGAATACATTATATTATAAAGGAACTGTACCCAAGAAAGATATTTGAAATAAGGTCCATAATGCGTTTATTTCATTTGTGTCTTTGTTTTAGCTACTATTTTAGATCTGTATCTATTAGCTTCTGAAGTGTAACAAATAACCCCCACCCCCTGCCTTAAAGCATGAGTCTGTGGGTCCTCTGGAGGTCAACAGAGCCGGAATGGACACACTGAGTATCTCTGATGATGCTGGCTGTGCTGTGGACAAAGATGGAGTCTCGGTGCTCTCAGGCTGGGTTTGGCTGAGGAAGCTTAAGTGGTTCTTCCCGGCTTTATCCGGTGTTTTATCCAGAATGTTCACCTCATAGTAATACGTGACAGGGAGAAAGGCTTAGCATTATAGACTCGTCTGTCTGTAGACTATTCATAGGGGCTGCTATTTTGTTCCTCTTCACCTCATCTACTTGACCAAAACAGGCCTCAAAGCTTTGCCCATGACAGAGACTGTGACAAAAGGAAGGGACAGAGGAGCCACTGCTGTAGTAAATCCTGGAACTGACAATGCCAAGCACATATATTTAATTTAGATTTATTTATGTTGATTTCTCTCAGGTAGAATGTGTGCTGGGTGTCAGGGACCTTCATCTCTTCATTTCCTGCTGTGCACATGGCAGTTGTTTTAAATGCTGACTTGACTAGGAAAGCCACCTTAGTTATTTTCACTTACACGTAAGATTAGAATTCCTAGAGAGAGGAACGTAAGTCTTTAGTTTATTCCTTAGTGATGGTTAAAACTTTTTGATTGAGTGAGTTGTGGTGTTCACTTAGGATGCTAAAGGCAAGATTGCCATTAATTCAAGGTCAGCCTGGGCTACACAGAGAGTTCTAAGTCAGTCTGGACTACGGACACATTGTTTCAAAATTAAACAATTTCTGGGTTGTGATGATCCAGGACTTTAACCAACCACTCAGGATGCAAAGGCAGTTTGAGGTCAGCCTGGGCTACAGAGTGAGTTCCAGGACATCCAGTGTTACCCTATCTTGGACTCCTCTGACCCTCAAACCAACAAAATGAAATAATCACAAAATCAACACAAATAAAATCGTTCTGACTTAAAGGTCATTATCTGTGTTTCCAGAAACTGCCAGCTTCCTGCTTCCAAAATATACCCCTGAAGCTTTTATTTAAAAAAAAAAAAAAAAACTAAACTTCAAAATATTTAACATTGTTTTCTAGAGCATATAAGTACTATATAATGATAGCTCTTACTTGAGTGGAAATTGGAAGTGGGGAGAAGAAAAAAATCATTTTTATTTTATTTAATATGTGCCTGGCCTCAGGCCTCACAAACAGCTTCCCTTCCCTTCCCTTCCCTTCCCTTCCCTTCCCTTCCCTTCCCTTCCCTTCCCTTCCCTTCCCTTCCCTTCCCTTCCCTTCCCTTCCCCTTCCTTCCTTCCTTCCTTTCTTTCTTTTTCTGTCTGTTCGTTTATCTTGTTTTGAGACAGAGTCTCACTGAGTAAGTCTGGCTGGCCTGGAACTCACAGAGCCCTTCTCGATTCTACATTCTCAGTGCTGGAGTGAAAGGCGTCTACCGCCACAGCCAGCCACAAAAGGGGTTTTCTTAAAGTCCTGATTTCCAGGGGACGCTCCTCTGCAATGTGCTTCTTCTCCCTTTGGAATCTGAATGTGTCCTGCCATTTTTGACTGTGACAAATGATGGGGTAGGAGATAAAGTGGGCGTTAATGCTCGGTTATGTAAAGGGGAGTTTCGCATGTGTCTATACTTAGCAACAGGCTATTTGGGGACTCCTGTTACACGTAACTCATGTCTTGAACACAGGAATAAGTGAGGTTTCAGCTGCTGGTTCTCTAAGTCCTCACACCGGACACCTGAAAACCGAGTTCTAGGAAGATAATATTTGGGATAAGAAAGGCACTGGAAATTTGGGGCCTGAAGATAACTTGGATCAAAAATAGTCACGCTGCTGTCTCTCCTTCTCTCGCTGTAAATGTGGGATGTTATGAACTTTTCTTAGACTTCCTCTACAAAGTTTTATGAACATGTTAGCCTGGTTATTAGAAGGATCTTCCAAAGGGTACACTTTACTGTAACTGGGACCGACAGTTTGGAGAGTTAGAGGGCACACTAAACGTAAAAGGGACAAGACGAGCCGAGGCTCAGGACAGATAGGTGAAAGGTCCCCAGGAACAAGAGGAAGCAAAAGATGCAGATGAGTTTGGCAATTGTGCAATGCCTTGAAATGTGTAGAAGTCCTTCTGTGCTCAACCTCTTATCCCAAGGCAGCCTTGCTGGCAGGCTAGTCCAGACTGATTGCTGTCATTCCCATTGTTCTGTGACAGGTTAAAGGTCATGATGCCTTGTAGGGATGGAACCCGTGCACACCTGGCCTGCTGTCAGAGGGGACTGGTTGTCTTGGAGAGAGTTGCTCCCAAGCTCCTGGCTGGGGGGGGCTGGGGAGGCACAGGCGGTTATGAGTATGAAAGTGGGGGAGCCAAAGGATAGATGCCTGAGGTCTGGAAAAAAGACTTCAATCAAAAGAGAGGTTGGTATTGACTGGAAAAGTATTCTCTAGACAACTAAGAAACAAATGCATTATTTTAAACAATAAAGGAAACAATAAACAAGACCAGAGGCCCAAAGAGAACCTGTAGTGCAGGAAGAAAATCATTGTGGTGAGGTCCAGCCAATGAATTAGGAAGAGATGGCTCGTGAGCAAATCACCCATCCCCTGCGTTCATCGTGGCAAAATGCAGCTCTTTTCCTTTTGAACAGGAATGAGGATGCGAGGTTGTGTAATTAAAGACTGAATTCTGCTGCGGCCCGGCTTCAGCCGCTGGGATAGCCCCTGACTGTAGGGCTGTCCGCTTCCGCACACACAATGAGAAAATGGGAAAAACAGCACCCTCCTTTTTCTGAAATCAGTGCTAAGGGAAGCCTCCTTTTTTGGGGTTTGCAAATGAAACTTCGAATATGACAGCGCTTCTCCTCCCAGCCTCATGTGGGCTCTGGCTTTACAAGGTCTTGCAACGCCTGTGCAATAGGCACCCACAAAATTAGAACTGCAGTTCGAATGTTCAAAGTAAGTAACTTTGCTGGTTCATTATTATAGTGAGAACTCTGGGCTTAACCAGAGCTCAGTCTGGGTTCAGTGTCGCCCTGTATATACAAGTAATGGATGACTGTTACAGTTTGAATCTGAAATGTCCACTAAGGACTCGTGTTTTAAAGTCTATTTCCCAGCTGGTTGTACCACTCTGGAACCTTTAGGAAGATAGCCGAAGCTGGGAGGTCATTGGGGTGAGCCTTTGAGGGTTAGTTTCGCCCTGCTTCTGCCCCCACCCCACCCGCTCCTGATCTGCAGTGATACAGACGCCTCTGCTGTGAACTAAGTCCTCCATCTTCCTTTCCCACCCTGGTGGACTGAGACTCATTGCAACCGTGAGCCCAAATCAGTCTTTCCTCCTTAAGTTATTTCTGTCTGGCCTTGTGATCACAGCCATGTGATTGATACCCTTGATTTAAAAGGATTTATTTGGTGGTCATTGGGACTGTCAGCAGTATTTTGATTCTCTTCCACACGAATAGTAGCATTGTACTTAGGCCTGCCATGGGGTTTTCTTTGGCTGATAAATGTGTTTAGACGTGCATGTGTCTGGGACTAAGAAGATGACTCAGTGAGTAAAGCAAGCACAAGGACCTGAGCCACATAACATGCCTGGTATGGTGGTGAATACCTGTAATTCTGGCACTGAGAAGGCAGAGGCAGGAGGATCCCTGAAACTGGCTGGCTAACCAGTCTGGTCTAATTGGTGAGCTCCAGGCCAATGAGAGACCCTGTCTCAAAGGGGACGAAGAGTGTTTCTGAGAATGATACTCCCAAACTCTGCAGGTAGGTAAGTGTATGTATACGTATGCACACACACACACACACACACACACACACACACACACACACACACACACACACACTCTGTCTCTGTGTCTCTCTCACGCACTCACGCATGCAAACATATATATGTAAAAAGTAAAAGTGTTATATCCACATTCAAGATGACATTAGAAGCCTGACAACAGGTACTATGGAAACTTCTAGATGGAGCCTCTGTTACCTTGGGGTCCCAGTAATTCAGGAAGTTAAAACTCCCAGACAGTCTTCATGACACATACTAGAAACATAAAATGCACATTTAATGCACTCTGACACTACTGGTCTTGTTTGTTACTTCCATAAAATATGGCTCATTCTAACTGACATATTTGATTTTCCAAAGGTGGTAGTGGTGGTGGCAGCAGCTGCAGCAATGGCTATGCCTTGGCTGCTTCTTCTGCATCTGCTTCTGCTCCTCTTCCTCCTCTCTTCTTCCTCTTCCTCCTTTTCTTTCTCCTTTTCTTCGTTCTTCTCTTCCTCCTTTTTTTCTCCTTCTTCCTCTTCTTCTTTTTCTCTTCCTCCTCCTCTTCAACATAAAGAGAAGTTTTATTTGTCTCTCCTGCTCTTTCATTGAGGGAAGAGGAAGACGGAAGGGACAGAACCATGGAAGGTACCAGCAAGTGTCTAGCCCTCAATCTAGTTTGCGTCATGGTAGGGAAAGAAGCTGGGATCTAAAGGAACTCATTTCTAAGTTTTAGGAGGGCAATGACAAAAAACCTTCCTGAGATTAGGAGTATCGTGCTCTGTGTTCCCTTTAATCTTGCACTGTGGTGGCACTTTGGAGACTGGGGCTCAGGGGAACCTGGACTTGTCTGCCCTTTCACAGAAGCTAGTATTTGCATCCAGGAGAGTGACAGTAAAGGCAGATATGATGCCCAGAAACCACAGGAGGGTTGGTACATGGGCACATTTGTCACTAGATATGCCTAACGTCTCTTTGAGGCCCCCAGAAGTAGCTGTGCAGGTTTAGGGGTGATCAGCTGAGGTCCTGGTATCATAGTGAAGGTGCATTGTGAAATATTAACCTGACCTCATGTTACAGAAGGGCTCAGAAGGCGTGTGGCCAGTGAGTCACACGGTGTTCAACTGTTCCTGGTGGCTGGAAACACTCAGTAAGGCTGTTATAGTACCTGTCCATGATCATTCGGACTGACCCCCGGTTCACACCGCTTCCTTCCCAGGCCGACCACTGGTACCGGCTAGCAGAGATTGGCCTCTACTTTTCTAGAAGCTACACTGAATTCATAAAATATTTATTTATTGAAGACAATTAAAATGTGCTCAGGTGTGGTGGCCAACACCTGTGATCACAGCACTCGGAAGGTAGAGGCAGGAGTGTTAGAAGTTTGAGGTTATCCTCTGCTTGTGAGCTCATGGCCAGCCTGGAGTACATGTGATCCTGTCAAAAACAAACAAATACAATCTCAAGTCCCTCAAACAACAAAATCATTAAGAATGTTTAGAGCCCCTTCCCATTAATTTTTAGAGTTCATTATCCTGCCAATCACCTTCCTCCAGCTCTCCCTGACCTCTTTTCTTTGGCTGTCTGTACTGTGACCTAATAGACCAGGCTGGCCTTGAACTTGCAACATTCTTTCCTTTAATTCAGACGTTGGCAGTGGAATACTGGCCTTGCTGGTTGGCTTTCTTTGTTATGGGATGCTTTGCTATTGAGAGATGAGTCTGGGGAAAGGCTTGCCAAACCTTGTCCAATTTATATATGAAGTAACTTTAAGAAGTCAACAGACTCTCCAGATGTAAATCCTATAACCAGTGGGAGTTGCAGAGGAACAAAAGAGAAACCCTACAAAGGCGGATGGATGTCTATGATCCTAAATGGTGTGGGATCCATTAGAGACTATTTTTTATTGTAATTAAAGTTGAAATGGGAGGAAGGTTTTGTTTTCACACCAATGACAAAGGCGCAGATTCAGCCACTGCCTCAGGCACTTGATTTACAGCTTCCGTTCACCTATGCTCTCTGGCCTCAGAAGGGACCTTCTGCGCTGCCCCCCAACCCCCGCTGTTCTCACCTTTGTCTCTCTTCAGGCAGCAGCAGAGTTTCCTGGTTGTGTACAGTTGTGACCCTGTGGTGAAAATCATTAGTGTGTCTCCATCTGCTCCATCACTAGCTATAGCAAAGCCCGAAATCATGGCTCTGTGTACACACTGCCCATCCATCTTTCTCATGAAATGCGGAGTAGAAATATGGGGTGCTTCTACAGGGACAAATAGTTCTCATATTCAGGGCTAAGCTGTCTATTGATACTACACTTTTGTCAAATATTAGAATTTAAAATTTATAAAAGCCTTTTCAAATGAATTGACCAGTTTTCTCACTCTGAAATGGTGAGTTTTAATTAAATTACTGTCCTCTATTTACCAAAGAGGGAACTGAACCTCACTCTGGGTCATTAGTTGCCATAGAAACGAAACTGGGGGCTGGGGCGGTTGCAGGAGCACTGGTTGCATTACCAGCACCCACATGGCGGGTCTCCGGTGTCTCATGCCCTCTTCTGGCCTCTCTGGACCAGGCACATATGTGGTACTGAGACATGCATGCATGCAAAACATTCTTACACATAAAATAAAGTAAAAATAAAAATTAATGCTTTTTAAGACAAAAAAAAAAATGGAACTCAAATACAGAATCTGATGCCTTAGCCCTTGGCCACCTCCTTCACTCATGGGCCATTGCTAAATAATTGAAGGATGTCATTTTAGGCAATATTTAGAGCTTCAACTTTGGAAAGAATCAAAGGAAAAAATGTCACCTATGATGTAAAGAGGGTTAAATCCCGAGCAGCTGATGGCCCTTTTTTCCGAGTCTCCGTGAGCCACTCTGCAGACTGATCCCAAGTCTAGCTCCTGAAAGTAGCAGTAAACAAACAAGTTATCAAAAGCTGACAATTTAGAATGAGATGGCTCCCTGGAACTCTGCCTCCAGAGTGTTGGGATCAAAGGCCTGTGCCATCAAGCTTAGTCTAGGACAGGAAAAGTTAACCAAAGAAAAGTAGGGCCAAAGAGATGGAGGTGCTTATAGCCATACCTATGAGTTTATTCCTCAGAACCCTCCTGGTGGAGGGAGAGACCTGACCTTCAGATAGTTGTCCTCTGATCAGCACACACACACGGTTGTGTGTGCATAACTGTGAATAAATAAATGTTTTATTTAAAAAAAGAAAGAAAGAAAGAAAGAAAGAAAGAAAGAAAGAAAGAAAGAAAGACAGTTGACTAGCTAGATGTGATCCCAGCACTGGGAAGTGAGATAGTGAGATAGTGTGGGACAGCCTGGGCTACATAAGTTGCAGGCCAGTCTGACCTACACAATAAGAAACTGACTCAGAAGGAGGACAAGGATAAACAAATAGTTGTTTGTATATTACTTTTATCTAAATAATTTCTTATAAATTTAATATTATAATTAATATTAATTATTAATTAAGATCATATTATATTATTTATATTTATATTTAATATTTACATTTATATTATTTATATTATAATAATATTTATATGATTAATATCTAATAATATTATCTAAATAATTTGTTATAAACTTCAAAGAGAGTAGTAGTCAGATGTTAGTAATGATTTGCTGGGAGCTAGTTTGGGGTTAATTATGACCCCCACTTAATGCCCCACGATAGCAATGTTATTTTGTACCCATTTTACTGATGAGAAACTGAGACTTAAAGAGCTTATGTGGCTCTCCCAGGCATTATAGCATCCAGACAGTAGAGTAGTATTGCAATCACTCCATTGACTTTATTCTTACACCCACAGAAATCTCATTTTGTGGGAAAAAATTCTCATGAATTAAAAAAAAAAAAAAAAAAAATTACCCAGCACAAAAAAGAGCTAAAAACGTACCAGCTGTCCACCAGACTCAAGCTCTGCTGCTTGGAATCTGGCTGCTGGGGAGACTGCCTAGTCTTGCCAATTTTTCTAGAACATGAATTTGCTTTTCAGCAAAGGCTTGGGACTGTGTGTAGGAAATGCTACAACCCAGCTAAACCCTGGAGCTAGGCACAGACTGTACCATTTAGGAGGGAAAGCAGTAAATTAAGATAAACCAACATGAAACAGTTTTCATTTAAGAAAAAGCTATCCCTGTCATATATTATTTTTCTTCTAGCTACAAGGTCTTGACCCTTCAGGGATGTTGAAAGGAATAGCAGGGTTGGTTGAGGGAAGGGAAACCAGCAACTTTCAAAAGCTCGTGGCAGATTAGATGACGTTAGGATGCCATCCTCCCGCAAAATGAGATTCATTAGAGAAAACTCTTAGCTTAATTAAGGCCGCTCACTAGCAGCCTCCCCTCCAGATGCTGGAGGTACGAGGTCGCCACCATCACGGCTGTGGCCAGGCAGGGCAAGCAGCTCAGTGAAGCAGGAAGACAAAGGTACTGGGAATGGTATATGAAACCCTTCTCCTAGCAGGATCGGCCATGCTCTGGGATATGGAGCTCACTGAGGGTAGGTTGTGACCCTGACCGTTAGGCGTTATTTTGTGACTTATATTTGCAAGAAAAGTTGTTCTAGAGCAAGGCAGCTGGGAGGAGAGAGGCAGGCAGGTCAATGGTTGATGGCAGTCTTTTTACTCACTAGAATCCATCTGCTCTGGGATACAATAGCAGCCGTCCTGTGGACAGGCTGAATTACGAAAAATGTCAGAAACAAAATTGTTCAGGTCAAATGAAAATAAACTTGTTTGTAGAGATAGTGCCTGGGCTCTGGCCCTAACAAGCAGGCCCAGTTCTTAGTGACCAAAAGTCCGAGTAAGCTGGGTATGGTGGGGCTTGCCTTTAATCCTAGCACCCAGGAGGCAGAGGCAGAGGCAGAGGCAGAGGCAGAGGCAGAGGCAGAGGCAGAGGCAGAGGCAGAGGCAGAGGCAGAGGCAGAGGCAGAGGCAGAGGCAGAGGCAGAGGCAGAGGCAGAGGCAGAGGCAGAGGCAGAGGCAGAGGCAGAGGCAGAGGCAGAGGCAGAGGCAGAGGCAGAGGCAGAGGCAGAGGCAGAGGCAGAGGCAGAGGCAGAGGCAGAGGCAGAGGCAGAGGCAGAGGCAGAGGCAGAGGCAGAGGCAGAGAGGCAGAGGCAGGTGGATCTCTCAGCTCTAGAATAGCTTGGTCGACAGAAAGAGTTCAGGACAGCCACAGCTACAAAGAGAGACTGTCTCAAAAACAAATAAATAAAAGTTTAACTAAACAAATAATACTGAAAACAGGAAAAGAGAATGTATCGGATGTACTCATATTGGGAAGGAAAAAGAGACCCAGAGACACCTACCTCAAACCCAAGTCTGTCTTCTGGGTTCAGCTTTAAATGGAGGACTAGAAGGATGCCGTCCCAGTGAAGGTGTGTCTCAGCTCCAGTCTCTCCTGCAAGGTGGTTCAACAACTCATCAGACATAGAGATTCTATGTCTGAGATTCACAGTCAGATGGCTGCATCGAGCTGGCACAAGCATGTACTTAACACACCCTCCATCTAGACCTGCTGTGCTTACAGTTCTGTTGTTGGAGTTTACAGAGGCGCCTGGGTAGCCCTGGAATACCTCAGCTGCTTGTTGGGGGTTCCCCAGCAACAGGGTCTTCTCTGCTGTGGAGATGGGGCTGTGTGGAGGAGGTAGGCCTTAGGAGACAATAGTATTTTGCCTCTTGAATGCCGAGGAGAAGTTCTCAATAGCTTCCTCACCTGTATTCCAGGAGAAAGAAATATAGGTGTCATCTAGCATTTTTATCGGCTTGAATTTGCTGTCGTTAGCTCCTTAAGAAGCAGGGATTTGTTACTACATTGAGAATGTCTAACTTAGTGTGGAGCTTGTCACTAGGGGTATTGATATCTTAGAATCAGTAGACAAAATTTGAGGCTGATTTCAGAATGGAAGTTCTTCTCTCACTCTCCCACTCTCTGAGGATTCTGTACACAGGCTGGGGGCAGCAGTTCTTGCTGGCAAGTGCCCTGTTTTAGGAGATCAGGTGTCCCAGGGTATCCATGATGTGTGTGTGTGTTCCAGCATTCGTGTGTGTGGTCCACAGGAACACAGTGATAGAAGCTGGCTAACACAGCACCCTAGACGGAAGGAGAACCTAGTGGTGCTCATTCTGAAGAAACATATAGTTTTTAGAAGACTTGTTTGTTAGCCAGGTAGTGGTGGCACATGCCTTTAATCTCAATACTTAGGAGGTAGAGGCAGGTAGGTCTCTGAGTTCGAGGCCAGCCTGGTCTACAGAGAGTGTTCTAGGGCAGCCAGGGCTACACAGAGAAACCTTGTCTTTTTGTTGTTGTTGTTGTTGTTGGAAAAACAAAAAACTAGACAAACAAAACCAACCTCCAACAAACTGCATGGATGTATGTTTATCACACATCTGCATGTAATCCCCAGAAGCCAGCGGAAACATTGGATGCCATGCAATGGGAGCTACTGATGGTTGAGAACCGCCATGAGGATACTGGGAACCAAACCCAGGTTCTTTCCAAGAGCTGTGAGTGTTAACTGTGAGCCATCTCTGTAGCCAGGTGGAATGTGGATTTATTTTACGTTGAAACAAAGTGTCATCTAGCTCCTACTGGCCTGAGAGTTACATAATCGTGGATGATCTTGGGTCTCTATCCCTCACCTTCTCCTGAGCACAGGAGCTGGGGATTGGATCCAGAGCTCCATGCGTGCTGGGCAAGCACGCTACCAGCTGAGGAACAGTCCCAGCCCAGCTACAGTTCTAATTAGGCTTCTCTCAGGTAGGTGATGTGCCTGAATCAGCTGTGAAAATGAAAAATGTGGCAAATGCTCTGCCTGTTTCCAGAGGCAGGACTCAGGGGTCCTGGCTGGGTTTTTGTTTAAACAGTCTTTAAAGGAATTGCAGGACTGAGACAGGCCCAGGGGTTCACCTTCCAAAGAACAACCTAGGGCCTTGCTAAGTACATACTTCCTGATCCTCCCTAAATCTACTGGAGACACAGACCTATAGAGTTCCCACTGTTCAAGAGCCTGAGGCAGAAGACTGACCAAGTGGGCCCAGGAGTTAGAGAAAAGGCCGGGCCTCAAGCTGAGATTGCTCCAGGTAACTGGGCATGGTGAGCACCAGCCTGTACTCCTGAGGCCGCTGTTTCTATATTGTCTGGGAACTGACTAGAAATCCAGAGGCTCACATTTCCTGAGGGTGGGGTCCAGAGACCTGTCACCTAATAACCTTGGTGCCCTGACTAAGGACACAGCTTTCTTTCCCTGTTGTTCTAACGTGTAGGCCTGGACCAACCCCATTCACCTCACCTGGGACCTTGCTAAAGAATCTTGCCCTAGATTCACAGGGCAAGATGGGTACACATGTAATCCCAGGCACTCTGGAAACTGAGGCAGCAGGGTCACCATTTGAGGCCATCTGGTGCTGGCCAAACCCTGTCTCCAGGGCAGGGAAAATCTGCTGTTAAGATTTCAAGGCCCCGCCCAGAGCTAAGGAGTTAGAATTCTGTTGGTGTGGTTATTATTGTTGTATGGCTATTTGTTTGTGAAGTCTCACACTAAATAGCCAAGACTGGCTTGGAATTTACTGTGTATTCCGGTCTGAACTCAAATTCATAACAATTCTTCTGAAGCCGGGTGGTGGAGGCACACACTTTAATCCCAGCACTCAGGAGGCAAAGGCAAGAGGGTCTCTGTGAGTTTAAGGCCAGCTTGGTCTACAGACAGACAAAGACTACACACACACACACACATACACACACACACAGAGACACACACACACAGACACAGACACACACATACACACACACACACACACACATACACACACACACACACACAACCCGTCTTGAAAAACAAAACAAAAAACCAAAACAAAGCCCCAAAATACTTCCATGTGCTGGGAATAAGAAAGTATATATTTTAAATAAGCGTTAAGTGATTTATTTCTGTGTACCTTAAAGTTTGCAAAGCCTAGCTCAGAAGCCAAATAAATATAACTTTATTGGGGAAATAGAAAAATAGAGTCTCCATTAATGAGAAGCAAAATACAAAATCAGTAACATGTCTCCCTCTAAGAATAAGAAGAAATTTAATTATAGAAGAATGACAGAGCAAGTCTTTTGGCAGCGTCTCACCCTGCCCCAGGACTGCGCTATTGATAAAGCTGGGACGGAGAGCCCCGTAAACTCAATGTAAAGTCCTAACCACACTTCCAGCACTTTCTCTTCTCCCTAATTTAATGTAGCGTCTGTCAAATTCTTTTTCTCCAGAACTTGACTCCTTTGAAATAGAAATTTGAAATACAGATCCCTTTGAATCACGCACGCACGCACGCACGCACTTCTGTATTGGATTAGTCTGGGTGCTTCTGAGGGGTAGAAACAACAGGCTGCCTCAGCCTGCTAAGGAAGGGTTGCAGGTACGCAGAACCTAACCCAGCTATGCACACAGCTAAAAAGCTGTGACTGATTTCTGTTGGTTACTCTGGAGGCCGTTTGTGTAGGGAAGACCTTGAAGTCAATTGGGATGCTGCAGGGTGCAAAGAGAGAAAGGAAAGATTGATTGCAATCTTAGGGAATTGGCTGGTATGATCCTGGGGCCTGAAAGGTTCCAAAGACACAGGGAGAAGCCGGAGACTTGAAAGGGCAGCGAGCTGCTGCTGCTACAGTTTAGTCCAAATGCATAATTCCTTCCTCCTGGGAAACCTCGTGGTCTTCAAGTCTAAGGCCTTAAACTGCTTAGATGAGGCCCATCCATACCAGAGAATGCGAGCTCCCTGTTCAAACACACTGATTTAAAAGTTAGTAACTCCTGGGCTGGGTCAACCACCAAGTGCTTGTGTAGCTACATGAGGCCCTGGGTTCAATTCCTAGTACTGAAAAATAGAGATAGCAATTTCTTGTGTGTGTGTGTGTGTGTGTGTGTGTGTGTGTGTGTGTGTGTGTGTGTAGATGCACATTCCTTAATACATGTACCAAAAGGTCAGAGGACAACACTTGGAAGTCATATCTCATCTTTTCCCTTGCTTGAAGCAGAGTCTGTCTTGTTTCTGCTGCTGTTTGTATCATTTCTAGATGGCCCAAGAGCTTCCGGATGGCCGGGCAGTGGTGGCGCACACCTTTAATCCCAGCACTTGGGAGGCAGAGGCAGGCGGATTTCTGAGGTCAGCCTGGTCTACAGAGTGAGTTCCAGGACAGCCAGGGCTACACAGAGAAACCCTGTCTCAAAAAAACAAAAACAAAAACAAAAACAAAAACAAAAACAAAAACAAAAACAAAAACAAAAACAAAAACAAAACAAAACAAAAAAAGAGCTTCTGGATGACACTCTTGTCTCTGTTCCCACCTCATGTTCCCACCTCACCACAGGAATGTTGGCATTCCAGACGTGAGGTTTGTGTGGGCTCCAGGACTGGAACTCAGGTTATCAGATGCAGTAGCTAGCACCTGCTGATCTATCTTGTGGATCTCAGACTGCTTGACACCCATGGCAGTCTTTCTGCCTCAGTTTCCCAAGTGTGAGGTTGTGTATACGAGCCACCCACCTGGGTGATTGCCGCTCTTACTGATTGATTTTGAGGTAGATTCTCACTGGGTACCCCAGAATTTGTACATGGCTCAAAGAGAGGAACTGAAAAGATTGGTTTGTGTGGCCTCTGATGCAGCCCTGGGGTTTTGCTTTACCTGTCTGGCTACTGTGTGTATTTGGGTCACTTTAGTCATCTACCATGGTGTGTTGGTGACAGAAGTTTGTGAAACAAGGATAATGACAGTGATTCAAAGGAACACTGCCCTCTGTGCCTCTGTTTACATGTGGGGGGTACGGAGGACTTTCTTCTATGATCAAACTCCACTCAGTCTAGCTGGGCTGAGCGTGGCATAGGCCTGGCTGGGATGTGTGGTGGTACCAAGGCAAGCTCAAAGGCAGCTGCAGCCACTCGGGGTTGGGCCCTGAGTCCCAGGCCCCGTGTATTTCCTTTCATTCTCTCTGGCTTCTCCATGGTATGTGTGTAGGGTTGGGGATTTGGTGACTGACCACACAGGCTGAGCTGAAGCTACAGGAGCTTGGCTCAAGGTCAAAGAACTGGCCTTTCCTGTTAGACATATCAGGAGTCTCCTACATGGCCTTTGCCTGGCCTGGATTGAGTCCCGTGCTTATCTGTAGCCAGGAGAAGACCCTTTGAGGACAGCTCTGTCCTGTTGTCTGCTTATGCAGAGATGTGAGGGATTAGTTCCCAGAAAAAGGAGGATCAGAGTGGGCTGGGCACATTCTTAAAAACAAACAACAAAATCCACTGATTTGACAAAAAAAAAAAAAATTTGCTTGTTCTTGGATTCTATTTCATCTTTAAATATTTACCCATTTATCAGTACTGGGGATTGAACTCAGGACCTTCCATGTACTAACCAGGCAAGTGTACTGCCGCTGAGGTAAAGAACTCTCATCCCGTTGTGCTGTTTTATTCTTTAGATAAGGGCTCACAAAGTTATCCAACCAGACTTTGAACTTGCAAGCTACCTATCTCAGCCTACTCAGCAGATGGGATTACAGGTGGAACTCACTGCTAGCTATAGTGTGTGCGTGTGTGCGTGTGTGCGTGTGTGCGTGTGCGTGTGCGTGGGTGTGGGTGTGGGTGGGTGGGGTGATGTGGAGAGATAGTCTTACCTCCTGCTGCCCTCAGAATTGCTACTGTAGCTATGGATGAGTTTACACCTTTGATCTTATCTTCTGAGTGCTGGGATCATGGCCGTGCACACTTGGTTCTGTGAGGTGGTAGGGCTCAAACCCGAGGCTTTGTGTGTCCTATTAAAGCGCCTTCCCATCTGAACTACATTCGCAGCCTTGCATCTGTGGGCTCTGCTGAGTTTTAGCTCAGTGGCTCTGTGGGCAGCCAGCCCTCTTCTCTGCCTTTCTAGAAGCACTTCAATTTCTTCGTTTTCTTTTGCATGTGTCTGTACGTGTGGTATGAATGCATGTGTGTATGTGTGCTCGTGTATGAGTACATGTGCATGTGTGGGCATGCCTGTGGAGACCTGATGCTGACATTGGGAGTCTTCTATCATTCAGTTCATCCACTGAAGGCAGGGCCTGGTCTCCTAATGGAACAGTTGCTAATATGACCAGTCTGACGTTTCTGGCTCCTCCCTGCTACTCTTCTGGAACTCTAAACAGCAGGGTCACTCTGAGCATCTCTGTGTCACCCTGCCATATGCTGTCATCTAGGTGAGGGGTACACCAACCCTTCAAGGGCTGATGGCATTGCACATTATGCATTTGGAGCAGAACAAACGTCACACGGCAGGGGCCCCCTCTCCGGCAAGCATCCAGTGTGATCTCTCTTCTTTCCTAGAAAGCTCACCTCACCTATCCACCAAGGGAAACATTCTGTGAACAGCATCATGTGGTCCAAATTGGGTATATTCTTGCCTCTCCCAAGAACAAACTGGAAAAATAAAAAAGACACCCTTGTTCTCTTGGGATAACTTCTTTAACCCACCTGTTATTTTGCCCTCTAACATCTGTCTTTGTGTGTGAGGTAGTAGGAATTGAACCAAGGGCCTTGTGGACATTAGACAAGTCCACTGATTCTAAACCTTAGACCCCCATATGTCTTGATACAACACATTGGTCATATTTATATTGATATCCAATTTTTACTGCATAAATATATAAGTTCTCAATGAAGAAAAATTATGTATAATCTCAATGTTTTGGAGACAGGGTCTCATTATGTAGCCCTGGCTGTCCTGAAACTATGTAGAGCAGACTGGCCTTGGGCTCATACTCTTCTGCCTGCCTCTGCCTCCCACGTTCTGGGATTAAAGTTCTGGGATTAAAAAGCATGAAATACCTTTCCTAATCTTCTTGGAGTTGTGTCAGCATATTAATGCACAGATTTCTGCATTTTCTTGAACAGTCTAGTCCTTTGAGTGGGATTTCAGGAACTTTTCCTCACTATCTTGGAATTGCTGTCTGCCTAAACCCATGATATAGCAGTCCTCAGTACACAGTTCTGAGGAAAGACGAAGTAGGCTAATAAATTCACACCCTAGGTAGGGAGGGTGATACAAACTTATAATTCTAGCCCTTGGGAAACCAAATCAGGAGGCTAATGAGGATATTGTCAGCCTGGATTCCACAGTGAGACCCCATTTCAACCCCACTTTCACCTCCTAGAATTAACTTATATCCTTTCTTGACGCCCTATAACCAAGTAGGCGAAGTCAGCGGTCACGGAATCTCTACATTCTCTCTGCATTTTCCAGCATCCCTTGTAGAAGGATTCTTGTTATGTGACAAGTCTGGGCCATGATTGTGTGTGAGCGTCTGAGTGAGAGTCATCTGTGCTACTCCAGAGCCAGACTGCTGCTGGGACCCATGAGCGGTGGCCCAGACCTCTAACTCCAGCCCTGAGGAGGCTAAGCTAGGTGGTCATAAGCATGGGTTCACCCCTGCCAAGACTACACAACTATACAGCTAGATTTCTTCTGGGGAGGTGGCAGGAGGCTTCCTGCGTCTCTCTCCTTTCCTGAGGTGCCTCCTGCATCTTCTCCCTGATTTCCTAAGGCCAGGAGTTCAAGCTGCCCCCAAACTTTCTTCCTTTGTTGTTATAATCCAGCTATAATTTACTCATGCTTTCTATGTTAAAAATACATATTCATCCAGGTGTAGTGGCATATGTCTTTAGTCCTAGCACCTGGGAAGCAAAGGCATGCAGATATTTATGAGTTCAAAGCCACTCTAGTCTACATAGTGACTTACATGCTAGCTACAAAAAAATTCCTGGAAAAATATGCATTCAACATTTCAGGTTATCAAGCAGTTGGTTCTAAATAGCTTAGTGGCAGCATTAATATAATGTCCATGAGATTGTTCCCTTATTTCCAACAAAAATTTCAAACACAAAATGGAAGTGTCACTCAGCGGTAGAGAGCTTGCCTAGCCTGTGAGTCCTCGATCAAGTCCCCAGCGCCAAATACAAATACAACAATGATAGAAAAAGTCCTGCCAGGCCTTCTGATTCACCATGGTGACCCAGCGCATCTCGGAGCAGAGTTCAGAACCACCGGCTTGCTTTTCTTAGTGTTTGCAGGATTTGAGGAACCCTATCTCTTCAGAAGTCCACCCATCTCTAAGTGTTCATGAATCTGTGCTGTGTAGACAGATTGGACTCACAAGGGATAAAAAGGTAGTGAAACACTTCACCACGCTGGTGCACATGGCCCCTGTTCTGTGTGCTTTACACTTCACTAGATATAGGTACATATAGGTACAGAGGAGCCTCGGCAGACTAGAGTGAAGAGGGCAGCATGCTTACTCTCCAGTCACCCCCAGCCTCTGCTTGCTTGGCTTCTAGGAGTCGCTGGCCTTGTGGTTCTCCTGCAACTTTGGTGGAGAATACTTGTATTTCTCCACTAGTCCGTCCACATTGATGGAGCTTTTTTGATTTTTGAATTTGAAACAGGGTTTTGTAGCCCAGATTGGCCTTGAAATGCAGCTCAGGATGGCCTTGAACTCCCAACATTCAGGGGGCCAAATATTCCTGGCTGTTGGGATTACAGATAGGTACCTTGTGCAGGGCTGTACAATGGAGATTTGGGGAAAAAATTTAATTAAATTTCTTCGACATTTTCATACATGTATACAATGTATTCTGATTAATCACCCTGCCACCCTTTTTTGTCTCCCTCCCACCCTTGTCAAGCCCTCTCCTTCCTACAGGCAGTTATTCACCTGGTGGCAGTGACCCAATCAATTCTCAGTGCCTACTGTCTCAGCTGGGTAGAAGGAGAGCCTGTTGAGCCCCTCTCTGTCTGTCCTAGCCACTGGTCTATTGCTGTAAAGAGACACTATGACGATTATAAAAGAAAGCATTTAAAGGGGGGATTGCTTACAGTCTCAGAGGCTTATTCCGTTATCATCATGGCAGTGAGCCTGGTGGCAGGCAAGTGTGGTGCAGGAGAAGTAGCTGACCTAGATAGAGGCCAAAGGAGGGAGTGTGAAGCGGGCCTGGTTTGGACTTTTGAAACCTCAAAGGCCACACCCCCAGTGACACTTCCTCCAACAAGGCCACACCTCCTAATCCTATCGGACTTCCCACTCCCTGGTGACTGAACATTCAAATATATGAACATTTGGGGGCCATTGTCATCCATGTGTGTACGCGTGCCTGCTGCAGATCAAGTGTGGAGGTCAGAAGACAACTTGCGTGAGTTGGTTCCTTCTTTCCATCATGGTCCTGGAGATTGCCAGGCTGCCATAGTACATAGAGCTATGCACTATTCACTCTCAGGACTTCTTTCAATGTGTCTCAGAGGTTATAATACATTGATTTTTATTTATTATAAAATATTAAAATCTATGTGTTTCTATATTTATTCAGTGATTCACTCATCTTTCCATAGCATGTCGTTGAAGCTCCACGGGTTTGTATGTCTTCTAATGATCCATTTGCTGCTCTTTTGAACTTCATTCCATTATGGTCACATAGGACATAAGGAGTTGTTTCAATTCTCCTATTTGTTGAAATTTGCTTTGTA
Source organism: Arvicanthis niloticus (assembly GCF_011762505.2). Classification (NCBI taxonomy): domain Eukaryota; kingdom Metazoa; phylum Chordata; class Mammalia; order Rodentia; family Muridae; genus Arvicanthis; species Arvicanthis niloticus. The sequence continues at coordinate 7,247,296 of NC_047670.1, read as the reverse complement.
TCCTGATATGTGGTTTATTTTAGAGACCCTTTCATGGGCTGCTGGGAAAAAATGTGTATTCTGTGGTGCTGAGGTGAAATATGTTATAGACATCTGTTAGTTCCTTCTTCTCAGTTATGACGTCACTCAATCTGATGTTTGCTTATTTATTTTTTGCTAGGATGACATCAGTTGGTGAGAGTGGCACAGTAAAATAACTCACTATTGCTGAGTTGCTGATCAATCTGTGGCTTAAAGCCTAATAGTATTTGCTTTACAAAATTGGCACAAAAAAGCTGGCGCACTTACTTAATCTCAGCACTTGGGAGGCAGAAGCAGGCAGATCTTTGTGAGTTTGATGCCAGCCTGGTCTACAAAGTGAGTTTCAGGACAGCCAGGGCTACACAGAGAAACCTTGTCTCAAAAAACAAAAACAAAACCTCCAAACCACCACCACCAACAAAATTAAACACACACACACACCCCTTATCTATTTTATTTTATATGTGTGAGTGTTTTGCCTGCGTTTATATATGTGCACCACATGTTTGACTGGTAGCACAAAGACCACTAAGGGCTATGTGGTCCCCTGGAATGGATTTACAGATGATTGTCAGCCACCGTGTGAAAGCAGGAGCCAAGTCCAGGTCTCTGTAAGAGCAACCAGTACTCTTAACCATCGGGCCATTTCTGCAGCCTGTGTCATTTGATTGGCAGCTTGAGGCCATAATATTATATAAATATCATATACAATGTAACTGAAAAAGTTATTATTGAAAGGCCTATGCTGGCCGTCCTCATCCCATGGCTCTTTGCTGCTGGCTTCGTGATCCGACTTTGGATGCCTGTTACGGTACCACGAGTGTAGTCTTTCCCTTCTTTTAGTCTGAAGTACTCCAGTATTCTCTGTATGGCTGGATTGATGATGGATGTGAGTTCCTCTATTCTGTCTTCATCATTGTTTTCCTTTCTCCTTAACTTCTGCAGAGTTTTGTGAGGTCAATCCTAGCCCGGGTTGACATCGGTGGTCTTCTGGGATATGAAGTTCATTACTCTAAACTGTGAATCGGCTGGGCTTGCCTTAATGTGTGGCCTTTGTGTCATGTACTTCTCAACATAATTTCTTTGTTTTATATATTTTTTATTTTAACTATAAAATGGCATGGGGATTCTTTTCTGGCCTTGTCTATTTGGTGTTCAATGTGCCTCTTGTGCCTCTAAAAGTTATTCTTTCTTTAGTTGTGGGAGCTTTCTACTGTGATTTTATTGATAATATGTTCTGTGTCGTTGACTAGGATTATTCTCCTCTTACACCCATAATTCATAGATTTGGAATTTTTATGATGTCCATAAGTTTCTGCATTTTCTGTTCATGTGTTTTCAAAAATCCATCCTTCCCTTTGTTTGGATGACCTGATTTCTCTGTCTTGTTGTCAGGCCTTAACAGGTTGTCTTCTCTGTGATCCAGTCTCTTGGCAAGGCTCTCTGCTGAGATTTTTTTTTTTTGAGGTTATTTGTTTATTTTTTATGTGTATGAGCAAAATTGCCTGTATGTATATCTGTATAGAACATACATGCAGTGCCTATGGAGGCCAGAAGAGGATGCCAGATTCCTGGAAACTAGAGTTACAAATGGCTATGAGCCATGTAGAGTTGTGAATTGGACCCTGGGCTTCTGTAAGAGTAGATTCATGTGTTTGAATGCATGGTCATAGGGAGTGGCAATATTAGGAGGTGTGGCCTTATTGGAGTAGATGTGGCCTTGTTAGAGGAAGTGTGTCACTGTGAGGGTGGGCTTTGAGGTCTCCCGTGCTCAAGCTATGCCCAGTATGGATTCCAATCTCCTGACTGCCTTCAGATCAAGATATAGAACCCTCAACTCCTCTATCACCATGTCTGCTTGAAAGCTGCCATACTTCCCACCATGATGATAGTGGCCTAAACCTCTGAAACTGTAATCCAGACCCAATTCATGTTAGCTTTTAAAACTGCTGCCTTAGTTATAGTGTCTCTTCATAGCAATGGAAATACTGACACAGAAGTTGATAGCAGGGACTGGGGTTATTGCTGTGATAGGCCTGACCACACTTTTTGTTGAGAGGAATGTGGATTTTAGAACCTTGGATAGGAAAGGAGTGGAATGTTTTATGGGGGGCTTAATGGGCTTTCCTAGTGGAAGATATGGAAACATGGAAGACAGTGGTACTGAGGGTGATTTGAATTGTGGGGGCCTAGCTCAAGAGCATTCAGAGAAAAAGAATTTTAGTATGTTGTCTAGAGATAATTCTTGTGATATTTTGGTGAAGAATGTGACTGCTTTTTACCCTTGTTTAAAGAGTCTCCCTGAGGCTAAAGTGATGAGATTTAGATTAATTGTATTGACAAGGGAAATCTCAAAACAGCTTAGCATAGACGCTTGTCCTGTAGTTCACTCTTATGACGAGAGTTTTGATGAAACATAGCAAGCTGAGAAAGGAAAAATACAAAATAGATCATTTAAGGGTTAAAAGGTCACAAGAAAGTGGAATGAAACTAAATGAAGGAGATAAACAGATTAAAGATATTAAGTGGAATTAAGGGAGTGGTAACCTCGAGCAAGATTCTACCTAGCTAATCTTGTTAAAAGGATATTCCCCAAGGGACATTACCATATATTCTAAATTTACAATGCATTTACAGTTGTATGAGGGATAGTTCTATCATGTTAGGTGTTATTAGGACCTAGTTATTGTTTTCATTTGGACACAAATGATATATTTGTGTGTCAAGTTGACAAGGAGTGGTTTGTGGTGGCTATTCTCAGTTGTCAACTTGACTACATCTGGAAAGAATTACAGTCCAGAAGTGGAGGGGACACTTGATTCAGATCTTGAGATGGAAGACACAGGCTTTTGATCTGAATCTCGAGGTGGGCTGAAACATGCTTTTGATCTGTATCAAAACATGCCTGTAATCCAGAACCTGGGACATAGTGGCCATGCTTATAAAGATCTATAATGAAAAGGAATTAAAGAGAAGCTTAGGTTCAGGTGAGGTGGCACACACCTTTAATTCCAACGTTTAGGAGACAGAGGCATGTAGATCTTTGAGTTCAAGGCCTGCTTGGTCTACCAAGCAAGGTCCAGAACAGCCAAGCTTGGGCAATGAAGGAAACCAGGGAAAACAGAAATATCGTGAAGATGTAATTGAACAAGAAGGCCATGGTCTAGCCCTAGCAAGCCACAGGACTTGGCAGCTTTGGTCATGTGGTTCTGGCTTTAGAATCAAGGATGGATTTTCCCTCTGTGACTAAGGAAAGCTGCTGAATCCATGAATCTATCAGGAGTATTCCTGCATGGAGTCCCAGAAAGGACATGCATGAGGCAGACAGGGTTGTATCTTGTGCTGGCAGCCAGACTTGGTGATGTGTAAGAATTACCCAGGTAATACTAGTTTTGAAGGCATTAAGGGGTCATGGAGAGCAACTGAGGCTTGGCACTGTGAGAGGCCAAGAGAGGCCATTGGTGAAGGTGCAGCCTCAGTTGTTATTGATGGTCCAGGACTGAAGGGGTCATGAAAAGAAGTTGAGGCTTGGCACCATGAAGAGAGCCTATGATAAGGTATTGATGAAAGTGTTGCCCAGTTACAGCAGAAAACACCATTGTTTCGGAGATGCCAATACCATGGGATGGCCACCAAGAACAACCTCAGCAGAAGCTGTGCGCCAGAATCTGTGAAGGTGAAGCCTGGGTTGCCTTGGAAATGCCAAGAGATTAGAAATGACAGAGCCATGGGATACGTGCTGAAAGCTGGTGTGAGCAAAGCTGCTCACAGGGAGTGGACCAGGCCAAGAGAAAGAAGTGTGTTGCAGTCAACAAAGATGAGAGGAGTTGGAGATCTAAAGACCACTTTGACATCAGACATGGAGATGCAGAGTTTGGAGTTTCCCCAGCTGGTTTTCTGTCTTGCTTTGACCCAGCATTTCTTCACTGTGCCCCCTTCCCTACATTTTGGAATGTTAATATATATCCTGTGTCATGATATGTTGGAAGTATATCATCAGCTTTTTAATTTTGATATTATACTAGATTACAAGGATTGTATGAATCTCAAAAGAGACTTTGAACGTTGGATTTTTAAACATTGTTGAGACTGTGATAGATTATAGGGACTTTTGATGTTGGACTAAATGCATTTTGCATTATGTTATGGCTACAAGCCTATGGGGCCCAGGAAGTGGAATGTGGTGGTTTGAATAGGTTTGTCCTTGTAGACTCATGTATTTGAATGCTTGGCCAATAGGGAGTGGCACTATTAGGAGGAGTAGCCCTGTTGGAGTAGGTGTGGCCTTGTTAGAGTGGGTGTGGCCTTGTTGAAAGAAGTGCATCACTGTGAGGGTGGGCTTTGAGGTCTCCTATGCTCAATCTATGCCCAGTGTGAAACATTCAGTCTCCTCCTGGCTGCCTTTGGATCAAGACATAGAACTCTTGGCACCTGTTCCAGCACCATGTCTCCCTGCGTGCTGCCATGCTCCCCACCATTATGGCAATGGACGTTTCAACCTCTGGAACGGTAAGCCAGCCCAATTAAATGTTTTCCTTTAAAAAAGTTGCCTTGGCCGTGGTGTCTGTTCACAATGATAGAAACCCTAACTAAGATGAGTGTCTGCCATTTTTTCTTTCTTTAGTGAATGTACTTTTCATGTCCTGAATTGTCTAGATTATTTCAGTCAGCCTTTTATATGTCCTGTACTTCATTCTGGAGTTGATTCCTGTCCTCTTTTAAAGTTCATTTGTTTGTGATCGCCTCCAAGATTCCTAAAGTGTTCTTTGAATATCTATGTATTGAGTTGATCTCTCTTTTTCTGTCTCTATTTTGTTTTTATTTTATGTGTGTCAGTGTTTGGCCTGCATGTATGCCTGTGTATTACACACCTACAGTGCCACAGGAAGTCAGATGAGGGCATTATATCTACTGGAACTGGAGTTACAGACACGTGAGCTATTATTACCTTTGTGCCAGGAACCAAACTTGGACCCCCTGGAAGAGCTGTATCCTGCTCCCTGTGCTTTTAAAGCAGGGTCTTTTGTATCCTAGGCTGACCTTGAACTTGCTGAATAGCCAAAAATGACTTGAACTTCCGATTCTTGCCTCTAGCTGTCAAATCTGGGATTACAGGCATGCAGTACCATGTCAGCTTCTTAGTGTCATAAATCAAACCTAGGGTTTCACACACTACAATCATGTACTCTACTACTGAGCTACACACTCAGCACTGGAAAATACTTTTAAAAATATTTATTTTTAATTCTCTGTATCTGCAGGGAGCAGTGTGGGTGTGAGTGTAGCTGCCCCTGGAGAGCAGAAGAATATGAGATCCCTGGGAGTTGGAGTTACAGACAGTTGTGAGCTGCCCGACATTGGTATCAGCAAGAACAGCATGTCGCCCAATCTGCTGAACCATCTCCCCAGACCCCAGAAGGGCAAACTCTTGATCTCAAAATCTTTCAGAGACTAACACTACTTCAGGTAAAGTCAGTTATATATTCCACACTTCTCGTCTTGCTTCAGAAAAGCTTGGCTTTTCTACTTTTGTGGAAAGACAGCCGAGGGCTTCTTGTATGGCTCGCCTTCTCTCCCTTCTCCAAACCCAAGTCCTGAGGAGCCATTTTCACTTTAGGTCTGAGATGAAGGACTTTATCATGGCTTTGTTTGTCAGACTTCTCATTCCTTTTAGATATCTCTTCTCTCTTTCATCCATTCTATCTATCTATCTATCTATCTATCTATCTAGTATCATACATTGTACATCATACATCATATATCATACATACATACACACACACACACACACACACACACACACATATATATATATATATATACACACACTCACACACACACACACACACACACACACACACACACACACACACACACACACGGTGGTTTGAATAAGTATGGCCCACCATAGATTCATGTGTTTGAATGCTTGGCCCACAGGGAGTGGCACTATTCGGAGGTGTGGCTTTGTTGGAGTGGGTGTGGTCTTGTTGGAAGAAGTCTATCATTGTGGAGGCAGGCTTTGACTTCATACATGATTAAGCTACACCCAGTGTGGAACACAATCCCCTTCTGCTGCCTGAAGACCAAGATGTAGAACCCTTAGCTCCTTCTCCAGAACCATGTCTGCCTGGATGCCGCCATGCTTTCCGACATGATTATAATGGACTGAACCTCTGAACATGTAAGCCAGCCCCAAATAAATGTTGTCCTTTATCAGAGTTTCATTGGTCACTTGAGAGGCTGAGGTATCAGCGTGAGGCTGCTGTACAGCAACAGGCTTCTCCAAAAAAGACTACAATCCCCAGTCTCCATTGCAGATGTATCTTATGGCCAAGAGGATGTAAGTAGAAACATGAGGTAGCATCTGGCATCCTTAGGCAACAAGAGTGGGTGCTCTTCTCCATTCCTGCTCCAATGATCGTCTGAACATGGGTGTGGCTGTATCTGGTGTTAGGACCAATACAGGAGCTAGCTGACTGAGCTCCAGGGAGCAGGGCCTCCATCATCCAGTCTCTTACTTGGTCAAACTTCATTTATATAACTGGGAAATAAAACTCTGTCTTAAGGAGCCAGTGCTATTTTGGGCTCTCTGTCCCACAAAGCTGAACCTGCTCTTCATTATTATGTCCCATTAAGTTCCATCTTGATGAATTTAAACCATTACTTTGTGCCTGTGGGTCCTGATGTCATCATTCAACATCTCTCCTCTCCCATCCAGTGCTCTGTAATTTGTTAATAAAATCAGTGTGTTGTCTGTGTTTCCATCCAAGCCATGGATAGAAATAGGGTCTGAAAGGCTCCACACAGCAGCCCTCAAGCCTTCTCCAGAGAGCTCTCACTCATGCAGTAGGGTCTATCCACTATGGTTTTGGACCCAGCAGGGTTGCTGTGCAGAGCTGACAGACTATTTGCTAGAGACCGGTGGGTCTCAAGCTTTACTGCTTTACTCTTGGGACCACCCAGAAGGCTTGTTCCCTTGCATTGCTGGGCCCCATCTCCAGGATTTCAGACTTAGCATGTGTGGGCGGGGCATTTCTAGCAAGTCTCGGTGAGATGCTGATGCTCATCACCCGAGGTCCACACCTTGAGTAGCATTTATTGGAAGAAGAATGACGCAGGAGAAAGGCTACACAAACACAACAACACAGTTGGTAAAGTGCTTGAGGTGCAAGCTTGAGTTTGAGCCCCCAGCGCCCACGTCAAAAGCAGGTTGACAGTGTGTCCCTGTAGTCCCAGAGTCAGAGAGGCAGAGACAAGAAAGACCTTAGGGCTTGTTCACCAGTCAGTCTAGCCAATTCTAGTCGAAGTCTAGGTGCACAAAGAGACCCTGCCTCAAAATAAACCGCAATAGTGTAGAGTGTTTGCCAAGGCGGTCTCTTTCCCTCTAAGCAGCAGCTGTAGAAGGCGGTGCTTCAAGAGCCAAAAGTGGATATTCTGCAGACCATCTGAGGAGGGTGGGGCTCTATAGGGACCACAGCATGGTGGCTTCCAGGAAGCAGAGGTTGTTTCATTTGATATTTGATCTGAGGAGAAGGCAGAAACTCCTGTCCAGTGGCTCTTGGTTTCTTAGAGGAGAATATGCAAGAAATTACAAGAAGTGCTCACTGTGAGCTGTGAGAGAAGCATGGGAATGAGGAAGAGCTGCACGCACAGCTGGGGAAGCCCTTCAGCAGTTAGCACGCTGATCCTGCTGTCAGCACGGCATGGAAGGCATGGAACGTCTGAACACCTGGAGAAGTTCGGTGCATTTGAAAGTTCACCAGGGCAAACTGCTGTGGCATGCCTTGCTCACGTACAATACATAAGTGTGTGGGTTTCAATGTCTGGCTTAAACTGGTCCCCAGAACAACACACGCACACATCATCAGTTTTTACATTCTCTCTCTCTCTCTCTCTCTCTCTCATTTAATTCAATAAAGAATAATTTGTCGAGTTTCATCCCTGTCTCTGCAGCAGAAAGTATGGCAGTCTCGCCTGTCCCTCTGCTTCTGTCCCTCCTCCTTCAGATCCCACAGAGCTTCCTTTTTAACCCACCTCATTGCCTTAATCCAGCCCCCAGCCCCAGAAGGCTCCCACTGCCACCCCAAGGGCTGCTTCTCCCAAGACAACAAGTAGGCTGAAGGCAGAGCCACACCTCCCCTACTGCTTCTGAGATCCAATCCACCAGTCTCATCCTAGCTCTGTATCAAAAAAAACCTGCTGTGTTTCGATTTCCTCTCTGACCTCATCCTCAATGGATCACAAAGACTTTCTCCTCCAGCCTTCTTTCCCTCAACTCATTCCAGTATTGAAGCCTCCAACACCAGCAGGCACCTCCCTGTGAACACACTAGCTGAGCAGGCCAGGAAAACATGCAGCACAGTTACCAAAATCTCTGAAAATCCAAAGAGGAAACAGAAACCAGGCAACAAAACACCACCCACATCTAGGGATCAGCACCCAGACCTGTAATCATCATAAACTCAGAGACACTAACATAAAAACACGATCAATAACAGCCAAGGCAAATGTCTCCACAGGAGGCAAGCTATCTTACCACAGCAGGCCATGAATATTCCAAGATAGCTGAAAAACAAGAAAAAGATCTTAGAAGCAACTGTATGAAGATGACAGAAGTCTTTAAAGAGGAAATGAATACATCTCTTGGAAATCCAGGGAAACACAAACCATGCAAGGAAATGAATAAAACTGTTCAAGATCTAAAAATGGAAGTGGAATCAATATGGAAAACTCAAAATAGGGTAATTCTGGAAATGCAAGATTTAGGATCCAAACAGGAAGTAGAGAAGCGAGCTTCATCAACAGAGTACAAGAGATGGAAGACAGACTTTCAGGTGTTAAAAATACAATGAAGAAATGAGACATCAGTCAAGGAAAATGTGAAATATAAAAAATTTCTGACAGAAAACATCCAGGAAATCTGGGACACTATGAAAAGACCAAACCTAAGAATAACAGGAGTAGAGGAAGAAGAAGAATCCCAGCTAAAAGGCCCAGAAAATATTTTCAATGAAATTATAACAGAAGAATTTTCTAACCTGAAGAAGGAGATGCCTATAAAGGTACAAGATGCATACGGAACACCAAATAGATTGAACCAGGAAAGAAAATCCTTTTGGAACATGTGGTGGTTTGAATGAAAATGACCCCCATAGCCCCACAGGGAGTGACACTATTAGGAGGTGTGGCCTTGCTGCACTGGAGATGGGCTTCAGGTTTCAGAAGCTCAGCTTAGGCCCAGTGCTGTTCTCTCTTCCTGCCTCTTACCAATCTGAATGTAGAACTCTCAGCTTCCTCTCCAACACCATATCCGACTGTGTGCTGCCATGCTTCCCGCCGTGATGATGGACTAAACATCTGAACTGTGAGCCAGTTAAATGCTTTCCTCTATAAGAGATGCTGTGGTTATGGTGTCTCTTCACAGCAATAGAAACCCTAAAACAGCACATAAAAATCAAAACACTAAATATACAGAAGAAATAAAGAACATTAAAAGCTGCAAGAGACAAAACTAACATAAAAACAGCCCTGTTACAATTACACCTGGTTTTTCAGTGGAGATTCTAAAAGGAAGAAGATTCTGGACACATGAGCTGCAGACTCCAAGAGACCACAGATGCCCACCTAGACTAATGTAACCCACAAAACCTTTAAATCACCATAGATAGAGAAAATAAGATAATCCATGAGAAGGCCAAATTTGAGCAATATCTATCTACAAATCTAGCCCCACAGAAGGTGCTAGAAGGAAAACTGCAACCTATGAAGGTTAACTATACCCTTGAAAACACAGGAAATAAATAATCTTACACCAGCAAAATCAATTGAAGGGAAGCACACACATAACCACCACTAGCAGCAACAACAAAATAACAGGAATCAACCATCACTGGTCACTGATACCTCTCAATATCAATTGTTTCAATTCTGCAATAAAACGACAAACTAAGAGAATGGATGTGAAAATGGGCTCCATTCTTTTGCTGCATTCAGAAACACATTTCAACATCAAGGTCAGATGTTATCTCTGGATTAGAAAAATCTATTCCAAACAGGTGAACCTAAGAAGCAAGCTTGTGTAGCCATTTTAATATCTAACAAAATAAACTCCAATCCAAAAAGTAACCAGAAGAGACAGGGAAGGACACTTCATATTCATCAAAGGAAAAATCCACCAAGATGACATCTCAATTCTTACCATCTATGTCCCAAACATATGGGCACCCAAGTTTGCAAAACAAACACTACCCCACAGCTTAAATCACATATTGATCCTCAGACACTGATAGTGAAAGGCATTGATACCCCACTCTCACAAATGGACAGCAAATCCGGACAAAGACTAAACAGAGGAATGCTGGAGCTAACATACATTATAAACCAAATGCACCTAACAGAACATTTCATACACACACACACACACACACACACACACACACACACTGCCTTCACAGCACCTCATGGAACTTTCTCCAAAACTGACCACATACTTTGAAACAATCTCAACAGACACAAGGAAATTGAAATAACCCTTGCATCCTATCAGACCACCACAGAGCAAAGCTGGGAATCAGCGGCAGCAGAAACAACAGAAAGCTTAAAAACTCCCGGAAACAGAGCAACACCAGAAAGGGGCAAGACAGAATTTAAGAAAGAAATGAGACTTTCTAGATAAAATTTGATGAGAATGAGTCCAAATCATATTCAAACTTAAGGGACACAATGAAAGTGGTTCAAAGAGGCAAGGTCACAGTACTGACTTCATAAAGAAACTGGAGAGAGCATACACTAGCAACGTCATAGCACACCTGAAAGCTCTCAAACAAAAAGAAGTAATCACACCCAAGAACATTAGATGGCAAGAAATAACCAAACCAAGGGTGAAATAGTAAGATAGAAACAACTGGACTTCACCCATGTTATACACATGCTCTGCTACTAAGTTGCACACTGAGCTCAGCTAGTGATTGTGATAAAGAGTGAGTTCATCACACAATATTCAGAGTATCAGTGTACAAGCCTGGAAGATGTACAATGTATAAAGCCTAATGCAGTATTCCTTCCTTCCTTTCTTCCCTCCCTGCCTCCCTCCCTCCCTCCCCCTCTCTCTCTCCCTCTCCCCCTCTCCCTCTCCAGAAGATCTCCCTGTGTAGTCCCTGTTCTGGAACTCAATCTGTAGACCAGGCTGGCCCTGAACTCAGAAATCGGAGTGTCTGCCTCCTGAGTGCTAGCTAGGTATGTGCCACCATGTCCTGATGGCTGTTCTGGTTTTCTTTTCTTTTTCTTTTTTCTTTTTTTTCCATTTCTCTCTCTCTCTCTCCCTCTCTCTCTCTCTCTCTCTCTCGCTCGCTCGCTCGCTCTCGCTCTCGCTCTCGCTCTCTCGCTCTTTCTTTTAAGATTTATTTATTTCATGTATGTGAGTACACTGTAGCTGACTTCAGAGACACCAGAAGAGGGCATTGGATTCCATTACAGATGGTTATGAGCTACCATGTGGTTGCTGGGAATTGAACTCAGGACTTCTAAACAAGCAGTCCGTGCTCTTAGCCACTGAGCCACCTCTCCAGCCCCTGGCTGTTCTGGTTTTGAGGCAGGCTCCTGATAAGTGGCTAAGTATGGCTCTGACCTCCCAAACCTGTCTCAGATGCTGGTATGTAGACATATTCGATACCTAGCTTTGGCTTATCATTGTCATTCTGAGTGACAACAGTAGGCAGAAGCCATGTCAGGGTGTGGACTAGTGTCAAATACTCACATGGCCCCGTATTCTGGTGGAAGCCAGACTTGGGTATTTGGTCTCTGTCATCACTTGAAACCATTTTTAGTGATTTTTGGACAAAGGTCTTCTCATGTACACACACACAGAGTAGCAGGTACTGCGTTTTATGCAGTCAGTCCACAATTGATGTAGGAAATTCTGGTTTTCTTTTGCGTGCCTCTTCCTTCTTTTTCTCTTTCCTACCCCTGCCCCCAACCGGCTTCAGCTAAACTTGCACAAGATGATGCTTTTTTTGTTACATTTTAAAATGTTATACTCTATCACAGGCGGTCATTTCTTTTTTTTTTTTTTAAAGACCCGTTCAAAGAAAGTATTTCTCACCTCACGAAGTGTAAATGAAGGAATAGTGCTGGCCATGCTTGAGGGAGCCAGCATGGCTGAGCAGGGGCTTTCAGTGCAGCCAGGGAGGTCACCTCAGTGAAGACCAGGGGACTAATTGCCAGGTGAGAGAAGCTGTAATAACAGGCACTTAGCTGACACAGAGCAGAGCGACATCGAAGGGTGCCTGGTGGCCTGGGCGGGGCCTGAGCCTGGTGGCTGGGCGGGGGTGGGGGGTGGGGGGGTCTGCGAGGAGGAATCTTTCTCAAGCTTTTAATTCTCTCTGGGCTGTCCCTTCCTCCCTCGTGGGTGCTAACTCACAAGGTGAGCTAATGAGAGGCTGGTTGGTGGCTCAGGCCTGAGATCCTATTCCTGAGACAGAGTCCCTCCTATAGTTAGTTCCAGGCTAACCTAGACTACTAGACCCGGATTCAGGCAAAACCAGCAAAAAGTCTTACTGAGTATACACTGGTGCTTTGGTCACTTTAACTGTGGAAGGCAGAAGGCACAGACCGGTGCTCGGAGCATGAGACAGATCTGGCACAAGCTTGCCAAAGTCACCTTGGGAAGCTGGCTGAGCTTGGTTGTGTCACCCTGTCTGTCACTTAGTCACTGTGACTGTACCCTGCAAGGAGGAAGAAGTGTCCTCAGGGCACTTCCTGGACATTCCTGGGGAGGGTGTGGTCTGCTCGAGGCGGAACGCTCCACTCCCTCACCCACCAGCGATAGAAGAAGCTTGTCAGCCACCTCAGTCAGTGCACAGAGGCAGTCCACAGGGGGGCGACACCACGTCCTAGGCAGGAAGAGCAGGGTCTGCTGAGAACGTCCTTTTTACCTCCCTGTCTCTGAATGCGCAGTGTCAATGCTGTGCTGTGTATGCGGATGAGGCCCTGAACCGGAAGTGGGACTGGAGATAGAGGTCCCGGCCCTATAAAGGATGCTCGCTTGCTTCCCTGTGTATCCAACGTCCCCATTCACAGGACATAAGAAAGACAGGGTTCAGAACCAACCACCCTGTGAAGCTCTGGGTAGAGTGTCCTGTCCTTCTTAGGGAGAAAAAACAAGTGTCTTATAAATCCAAACTGCGACCTGGCTGGAAAGGATGCCTTTAAAGCTTAGAAAACCTGGCAACATGCTCTTGGCTCACCAGTTACACCAAACCAGGTGATAAATGACTTCTAGGTGAGAGGCCAAGCGGCCCAGCAAGTTTCAAAGCGGCTGCCAGTAAGCCCAGAGCAGTGGTTCTCAACCTTCCCGGCACGGCAATCCTTCAATCTAGCTCCTCAACGGTGTGGTGGCCTCAACCATAAAATCATTTCGTTGCTACTTCATGACTCTAATTTTGATAGTTACGAATCATAATGTAAATATATGATATATAGCATGTCTGATATGTGATCCCCAAAAGATCTCTTACAGATTGAGAACTGCTGGTCTAGAGGCAAGCTCTGGAATCCAGACGTCAGGCTTCCTCCCGCTAGATGCCCTTATGTCGTAAGTTGCTTCTTTTAAAAACTTGGCGTTAATGTAACTAAAACTCAGAGCATGGTTAACTAGGAAATTATTTTAGCTTTTTAAAAAACATTTCTTCTGTGTGAGGTGGGGTGGGGGAGGGAGAGCGTGTGCACATGTGAAGGTCAGGGGACAACTACGGCTCCCTCCTCCCACCATGCTAGTCCTCCCCAGTCAGACTCAGGTCACCAGGCTCAGTGGCAAGCTCTTTCCCTGCCGATCTAGCTCATGGGACCAGGGAAATGGTTTTAAGTTGAACGTGCCTGTCCAGATGCTTGCAGGAGTAACTTTTATGAAATTTGAAAAAAAAATCATTGGATTATTTATGAAGTCAACTCATTGCCTTGAAAGTGCTTCACGTACAAATTCCAGTGAGACATTATTTAGAATATTATAGGAAAAGTACAATGTCATAATCTTATGTAAAAAGTAACCAGAAGGTACTGGATGCTGAATCTTTGATTTGAAAATTTATATGTAGATTTATTTACTTCCAAAACACAAGACTTAATTTTGTAGTCTTTGTATGACAATTTTGTGCAGCCCTGCTGTCTTGACACATGCTCTGTAGACCAGGCTAGCCTCAAACTCAGAGCTCTGCCTGCCTCTGCCTCCAGGGTGCTGGATAAAAGCCCCCCCCCCCCAACCTGGCTGGTATGACAAGTCTTATCCTTTACTTCTGTTTTATGTGTATACACAGGCTTCATATGCAGATGTCAACAGGGGCTAAAAAAAAAAAAAAAAGGTGTAAAATTCCCTTGCTTGGGAATTCTGAGCTGCTCAGAGTGGGTGCCAAGGCCTCCGGAAGAGCAGGACATGTCCTTAACCTCCAAGTCACCTGTCCAGTTCCCAGCTCATGTCTTTAAAATATATACATTAGGGCTGGGGATATACCTCGTCTGGTAAAGTGCTTGTCTAGAATCTATGAAGCCCTGGGTCCAATCCGCAGTCACAGAAAGCATGGTGGTGCATACTTGTAATGTCAGCATTTTGCAGGTGAAGGGCAGGAGGTCAGGAGTTCAAAGTTGTCCTTAGCTCTGCAGAGAGAGACCAGCCTGAGATAACTGGACAAAAAAAAAAAAAAAAAAAGAAGAAAAAGAAAAAAATTTTTTTTAGCAGAACATATAATTGAGTAGTCCACCAGAGGGCAGTATTTGACAAAGGTTTGATAATACACATCACTCAGAGAAATTATATATACTTCATTTATTGTATCAACAATGCGGTTAGTGGGGAGAGTTCCCTTCCATCCATACAGTTTCCAAGAGGGAACCTGGGCAGGCCTTGTTCCTGCAGGGAAGGAATAGTTCTTCAAGCGGTGCATCTTGAAATGAAAAACCATGTTTGTTTTACAGTTTTTAAGATAAAAGAAGCAAGCAAAGGAACTCAGAGTTATTACATGGTACTTTATAGCCTGGATAGAGCCTGTTGGCTTACCAAAAAAGAGCTCAGTTGTTCTAATTCAATCTCCAAAGCTCTGTTTGCCCTTCCTGGGAAACATCCTGATTTGGCTGCATTCCATATGCTAGAAAAAGACCAGAGCCGGAGCCAACTGTGGGTTTGAGTGAGGCAGAGAGGGGTTTCAGTTCTCCAGGGGCCAGGAATATCACGCCCACACCCACGGGGCAGTCCTGATTGGAGGTGGCAGGACCATAGGCCCAGATCCTCAATAAGTAAACGTTATCTTCTTTTATCCACAGGCCAAGTAGCTACTTCCTGGTGGTGGGGCTTAACTTCTCTTTCTTGTATTTACAATTAGAAAAAAAAAGCAGCACGTGCTTGTGGTAAACAAACTACACGCTGGCGTGTGATGAACACACTTGGCTCTGCCTCCAGGCGTAGACAGCAGCCAAGACTTCTTGTATGCTATTCCGAAATCAGGCAGAAACCTGACCCACAGACACATGCCTATCCTTGGTAGATATTCACATAAATGGACATGTGTATCTCTCTCTCTCTCTCTCTCTCTCTCTCTCTCTCTCTCTCTCTCTCTCTCTCTGTGTGTGTGTGTGTGTGTGTGTGTGTGTGTGTGTGTGTGTACACATATATGTGTGATATCACATCCTGGGAATCTTTCTGTCTCACTGCATAGCTTTTCCCATTTGATTTTCTCAGAGAAGCATGGCTTCATTCCAGGGACTCTAACTGAGGTTTCCAGGGACCCTAACTGAGGTTTCCAGGGACCCTAACTGAGGTTTCCAGGGACCCTAACTGAGGTTTCCTTCCCAGTTGCTCCTCAGGGTGAAGGAGAGCCCTGTTGTCACATGAATTTAATAACTATTCTATGGGTGTCAGGCTGCTCTGACACAAAGCAAAGAAGAAAAGGGGATGTTATTGTGTTGTAGAATATTTTCTTTTCTTTTTTGTTTTAGATTTATTTTTATTTCTTATGTATATAGTATTGTGCCTGTATGTATGCCTGCAGGCCAGAAGAGGGCACCAGATCTCATTACAGATGGTTGTGAGCCACAATGTGGTTGCTGGGAATTGAACTCAGGACCTCTGGAAGAACAGACAGTGCTCTTAGCCTCTAAGCCATATCCCCAGACCCCGTGTTGTAGAATATTTATTTAGATGCCTATCTATCTATCTATCTATCTATCTATCATCTATCTATCTATCTCTAGATCTCATTACAGACGACTGGCATCTCAGGGAAGACAGGAAACGAAGGAGCAGAGGAGTTCATACTGTCCAGTGCTTTCATACTGCCTGCCTCTGGTGGCTTCCCTTCATTTAAAAACATGCATAGTGTTTGGCTATGAGTTATCTGGCTGTGACATCTGTTACCTCACTTGTTGATGATAATATTTAAAATGGCATGCCCAATATGGCTTGTTCTTATGGGGCCTCCATGTTCTCAACTAGACAAGGCCTGAGGTCAAGAGCGGTGGTGTGCTCGCCGCTGCTCAGCTCAGACTGGCCAGAAGCACTGGCCCTGGCACCCCGGAGATGCCAGTGTGGGAGATGGCTCTGCCAATCTACCACGCTGTCTCCACAAAGCTTGGCTGATCCCCAGACAATACCCGCCATCCATGCGGTACCCAGTAGAAATGAGACTCTAAAGCTTAGTTATTATCCGAAGGCTTTATACAATTGGAAATGTTCAATTAACAAGATGCCCATTCAATCTGAGTTGTTATGCAATACCTAACCTTAGATAAAATTTGTTACCCGGGACTGTTCTTGATGCATGTGTGGTTCTCCATGGCTCCTACAACTCTCCTCCTCCTTCTCTTTCTCTCCTTACTCCTCTCACACTAGCTTCTCCCAAATTACCAAGTTTATTGTAAATTGTAGCAGGGAGAGGGGATATCCCGCTACACTCACGGATCACAGGGTTGATTTGACTGATTTGGCAGGCTGGGCATGGGTCCAACCCTTCCCTCGTTGTCCCATGTTCACCTCTTCTGAAGCTGTGTGCTTTACAGCTTTCCCCAGCGCAGCTCTGTTCTTCAGTCAACGGTGTATGAACAGCTGTGCTTCGACCTCTGTGCTGGTTAGTTATTGTTGACTAAACTGGGAAAAGGGTGTCTCAGTTGAGAAATTCTCCATCAGAGTAGCCTGTCTATGAAGCATTTTTATAATTTCTATTGGTATGGAAGGGCCCAGCCCACTGTGGGTGGTACCATCCCTAGGCAGGAGGGCCTGGGCTTTATTAAGAAATTTAGCTGAGCAAACCCAGGAAGGCAAGCCAAGAATGAGCATTCCTTTGTGGTTTTTGCTTCCGTTCCTGCCTCCCAGGCATCTGCCTTGAGTCTTGGCTTCCCTCGTGAAGGGCTATAAACTGTAAGCTGAAATACTCTCCCCATGCAAATGGATTAGCCAGTGTTTTATATCACCAGCAGAAACGCAAATAGAATAATCTCCAAACAAGCTCTCAGCTGTGGATCAATATAGTTGAAATTGCACACAAAAATCCTATGGAAAAATTGTTTTACTTTTTACATTAGACCTTGGTTTGGCTTTTATAGCCTTGATTTGAGAAATCCTTTCAGTTCCTCAAAGATTCATGTATTTTATCACTTGGAAAGTTCTGGAGCCCGGGCTGTGATTCAATCAGTCAAACTCTTTGAGTCTTTGGATAGTTTCCATAGTGGGCTATTACCATTTCTTTCTGTGGGAAGGCAGCTTAGGCTGGAACTAGATCACAGAAAACCTGCCATAGCCACTTCCTCCAGGTGTCAGCAAAGACTGAATTCCCAGCATCCTCTGCTTTCCCCACCTCTGTTTCTGCCCTTTGTTTTCCTCAGTGGCACTAGTATCTGGAAACTCAGCCCAGTACAATCATGGTGTTTACGCTGGCATTTGGGGGTGCACTGTCTAATTGTTGAGATATCCATCTGGCTCTGGAGAAACAGCTGGAATAGGACACGCTTGCTTCTCTGCGGCTGGCAGCTTATGGTGAGTAGGCACTATGGACCTGAGGGCAGCATGTGCTTTAGCAGGAGCCTTGCTGGTGCTACAGTGTCAAGAAGGACCCATCAGTTATCTCTAGAGGTTAATCTGTAATTTCTCAGAAGTGAGATCCAAGGGTTTTGTTTGTTTGTTTTGCTTTGCTTTTTAAGTTCTAGGCCTGTGGTTGGTTAGATACCATCATTAGACGGATGCTCCGGGGCTGAACAAACAATGATGAACAATTATCTGGGCCTGCAAAGCAGATGTGTTTAGAAGAGACTGGAGGCAAATTGTGTTCAGACTCTGACAATTATCCAATTGTCATGCTCTGGAGTTGGGGGTAGAAACTGTGCAAATGACCATGATAACAAGGCAGGCATCACACGGGCAGTGAGAAAGGGGCTGGCTACGTAGCTGTCATGGGTACCAACTCTAAGATGTGCCAGGAACATGCTAGGAAAAGAGGAACAAAATAGGTTTCCTCAAAGAAAACAAGTGAAAGGATCTTGGGTTAATATACTAGCATGTTTGTCTGGAAACCTGATAGAAGCTGATGTGTGCTGTGTTAACAGGCAACAGGGCTTATGGAGACAATGACCTATGACCTATGACTGTGTTACCAGGCAACAGGGCTTATGGAGAGAATGACCTATGACTGGCTGGCTTCATATGACTGAGGGGACCATGAAGGAACATAACTAATATGATACCCCTTGAGCTTCCTTAGTGTGACCTGTCACTGGGGACTTCCCTTGATGAGACCAAGGAGGTCTGGCTGCGAGATCCTAGTTGCACGAGGGGCCTGGGCGTCTTCTGAATCTTCTGATGCTTCAGTCCTCACCCTTGACCTTTGACTTGGCTCTGAAATTGAGTCCTTGGTCTCTGGGACTCTTCCTGCCATTTCTTCTGCGTTGTCCAGGGGAGCCATCATTGGGCGAGGCTCCTTGGATTCTGAAAGATCTTTCTAGCTGAGACTAAACCTGTTGAGAGTAGATACTGCAAGAAGAAAAATACTGGGATTATTTCTCTATTATTATTTCTCAAACAAACAAACAAACAAACCACCAAAAATGTAGGGTTTTTTTTGTACTTGTTAAAGACAGTATTCTGGTGTGGTGTGATGACCCCACTGGTAAGCCAACATATGCCCTTAGCATCCAGGGCACCCAGTGTCTGAAGGCACATTGTGCTTAGTCAAGAACTATTGGAAAGCTGTTATCAGTAAATACTCAGTTACCTTATTCCAAGCACGGTGTGAGTTATCTGGGCAGATACTCGTCAGTCCAACCCTTCCTTCAAGCAATCTACATCCGACTGGACAGAACCCCCTTAGGACTTTGTCATTTCATAAGGGAGGGAAATGGTGAATGGAGAGTTACTCTTAGGTACTTTATATAGGGTGTTCATTTGTTCCTCTGCAAGCTCATGTCTAAACTCTTCAATCAGTTCACCTTCTGCCTTCTCTGTAATTACCCTCATTGCCATCACTGTCGTTATCATCCTGGTCAATACTCTGTAATTACTCTCATTGCCATCACTGTCGTTATCATCCTGGTCAATAATGTCATCAGAGTTCACAGTATTTTCTGGGAACTGTCATAAATGCCTTATTTAGATAATCTTACCAAAATTGCCCCCATTTTATAGATGCAAACACCGAGTCTGTAGCAATAGGATTCAAACCTTGGTGTCTGACTCCACCATGCATTCTCTGCACTGTTCTTCTCCTTCCTGCCATCACTCTGGTGACATCTGGGTGGAGTGTGAGGTACCTGTGGGTTTTTATCTACCTGGGCCATAAAAAGTTACTCAACCTTGTCTTGTATCTGCCTGGATATAAGGTGAATTCTTCAAAAGTCTCATATATACTGTGGATTTAGGTCAGATGTTGTAAAAATATATGAGTCTCACTTAGAAGTGAGGTATATAGAAGCTACAAAATGTTCCTCCGTGCACAGGACTTTAAAGATGCACATTAATAAACAAACCACTAGGTCTAAGTTTAAAAGTTAATATCTAACATATTCCAGACAAAACTCTGCTAATGGGACTTTTTTTAAACGTCAGTGAATGTGTGCACAAGCTTAATTTTCTTCCATCCTTTTGGAAAATCTTAGAGATTTTATTTTGAACTTTATGTCTTGAAAGAGAATGTTCTGCAGATTTTTGAAAACACTGAATTTTTTGAAGTACAGGGAAGCAGAAAGCTATTTAGGCTGTCCAGTTTTACTTGGAATTGTCTCAAGATTCCAGAGAAGCTTATTTCTGGTCTTGGGGTTGTCACTGGTCCTCTGCAGCTGACTCTGTCCTCCCACTTGCTCCCAGGGTGCCGCCCATTGCTCATCTGTTTTAGCAGCACAGTTTGGCTCCTCCATTCACTCTGCTAAGGGTGTGTGTGTGGTGGTGGTGGGGGAGTGAGCTTTGCTTCCCATCCTGTCTCTGCTTCACACTCACCTTCAGTACAAGGCAGGAGTCTAAGCAGGCGGGCTGTGTGCTATTTTGTCCCAGGGGACATTCTTGGGAGCAAAGCAGGGACTTGTAGTCATTATTTCAGGACAGCTGGCAGAACGACAGCGTCTGCAAGCTGAGCTGAAGGTCATGCAATGAAACTTTTACTGGAACGTAGAAGGGAAACAGGGAGTTGACCACAGCTTAAAAAAAAAAAACTTGATTTATTTGTGTGTACACACACACAACACACACACACACTCACATACACACACGTATATTTTCATATGTATGTGCGGAAGACTTTGGCTATTGCCCAACTCCCCTGTCCCCCACCACAAGACAAGCCTTGCTATGTAGTCTGACCTGAAACTCACTGTGTAGATCAGTCTAGATTTGCACTTATAGAGGTCTATCTGCTTCTGTCTCCCAAGTCTGTGATTAAAGGTGTGGGTCCTCATGCCTGGCCATTTTAAAAACAAATACTTATCTTCCTTTGTATAAACATGTATTTTGTAAACCATAGCATTAGGATATGTTCTGGGGTCATTCCTTCAGGCCATGGGGTGGAGGTGGGAGAGGTAGAGAACCATTTCGGTTTTTATTATTTTTTGAGATAAGGTCTCACTGGCCTGGAACTGTTGAGTAGGCTGAGCTGGCTGACCAGTGAGCACAGGGATCCTCAGTCACGTCAGCCACATTCAAGTCCCAGCAGCCACACATGGTGAGTGGTGGCTGTGGCTGTGCTGGCTGACAGCTGGAGGATGCCTCAGCTTTGTGTAAAGTTCTATGAGATGGAATTATAACCTCTTCAAATCTCCAGTTTCCTCCCTAGTCCCTTCTCTCTCTCTCTCTCTCTCTCTCTCTCTCTCTCTCTCTCTCTCTCTCTGTCACACACACACACACACACACACACACACACAGATACACATGCACACACATCACATACATACCATAAACTCAAATGTGCACACAGATGTGCACACACACACACACACACACACACACACACACACACACACACACGTTCACACACACAGTCCAAATTCCATTAGTTTATCATGCAGAAAACCTAGGTCTTTAGGCAGTACCCAAAGGTCTCCATTATTTCCATAAAAAGAGAACTGTAAACATTCTCTGATATTTTCCTAAAAACCAAAAGCCCATCTTCCTTGAAGAGTGTTCTCTCACTCCTCGAAGACACAGGATCCAAATTCATGTTCTCTAAAATCATGACACTAATTTTCGAGTGTGGCCTATGGAAGCAGCTTTATGACCTCATCACCATGTGGCAGATAACAAAGAACAAGAAGTTCTGAGTCAAGTGCCTTGTTTATTTGGCTATAAAAAGCAAAGGGAAGAAAATTGAGAGAGCTCCAGCTCAGCCTCAGGCTAACATCAGCTTTTAAATAGAAAGTGTTTGACTTGTCCTGAGGAACAGTCCGAGTGCCTTGTGTAGAAGACTTTGCCAGATGGCCATCCAAACAAGTGGACAGAGGCATATGGGCCAGATGTGTGGTTCCTTTACTCAAAAAATAAATTACCTACATGGCTGGAAAGATAGTTCAGCAGTTAAGATATAATATATATTATAGTTGCAGCTCTTACAGAGGACCTGGGGTCTGTTTCTAGCACCCACATGGCCACTCACGACCATCTGTAACTCCAGCTCCAGGGGCTCTGATGCCATCTTCTGACCTCCCCAGGCACCAGACTGGGTGTACAGACATACATGCAGGCAAAACATCCATCTACATAAAATAATAAAAACAAGAACCCCCTTCATCTATGATTGATTCATCCAAGGTCCGTGGCTCTGTCACACACAGCTTTGTGCTGTGAAGTATGCTAAAACCTAGGTGTATGCAGACGCTGATTAACGCTTGCCCTCAAGAGGTTGTCTGTCCAAATAATAACAAGTTCTGTTTATAATCCAGGATTTCTAGTTGAACATTGGACTGTCAAAATCCTGTGGCTGACACTTGTCCTCTCAGACATTTATTCAAGAACGAAAACCTAAAACAAACAAGGAAAAACTTGTGTTGCTACTACCTGATAGGAAGTTTCCAGAGGAGACACTTCTCTCCTTTCATAGCCCCACCCCTGTCCGGAGCAAGAGTCCATGCGACTAAAGTAGCCTCTCATCTCACAGTCTGACCATTCATTTAACCACTTCTGAGCACATTTTGATATGTTTGTTCTTCTGGGTCTTTGCTCTGAACATTTGTTTGAAGTGTATTCCTTTTGTGTCTGTAGTAAGATAAGACAGGTATCAATGCCTTCTCCTGTTCTTACAACACCTGACTAGAGCAGCTCAAGGGAGGAAGGCTATATCTTGGCTCACAATTGAAGGGCACAGCCCATCCTTTTAGGGAAGTCATGGTTGCGGGAATTTCAGGGAAGGAGTGCGGCAAGGTTTCTCAAAGGAACTGGAAGCACGCACTGACCAGATGAGAAGTTTTGGCGGAAGGAGCAGAGGAAGAGGACTAAGGGAAGAGGAGGTGCTTGCTGGAATCAAGGCAGAAGCGCTGACAGGAGGCAGAATGTGAATGAAGACTGGAGGCCTCCAGTTAGAAAAAGGGGAGTCCATCATCAGGCATAGCACGTGGGCCGGACCCACAGAAACTGGTCTCAGCAGGATTTGGGGTCTTAATCTAAACAAAACGGGAATTTGCTACTGGGCACAAAGCAAGCTTGTGCTTTTGAGGACTCCTGGGTCTCTGCATGAAGGGCGCATGGAAACGGTTCAGAAGTGACTATTTACTGCTTTCCCTGGCTCCTCTCCGGCTTTATTGTGATTATAAATATATAGCAAAGGACAGATAAATAAACGGCAGGAAGGACTTGCACAGCAAGCAGATGGGAAATAAACCCACATTTATTGGTGAAGTTCTTTCTAAACCAGTTCTGACACACTGACTCCCCATCACTCGGGCTCCAGGACTTTACTGTTTCCTGCCCCTGGAGAGCAACTGCAGTCTCAGAAGTTGGGGGACTCCTGATAGGTGCCACTGTAGACCCACAGTTTTCTTCTTGCTAGGAATACTGGTCTATTTCAGAGTCTTTAGCGGGTAAACCTAATACTAGGCATGAAGCAGAGGGTGGCAACAAAGATGTCACATCTTACACAGTTTGTCAATCTTTAAGGCAGATTCTAGTTAGGAGACCGAGGGAAGGAAGAATTCCAGAGATGCAGGAAGCCAAGCCCCAAGCCAACTGCTCCTGAGCTCTTGCCATTGGGGTTATCAGGCTTGGACGTGGGAACCCCACACAAGTAGAGGGGCATAGGCCCAGGTTTTCAGTATGCACACCAGAGAGGGGTCATCTTGGCTCCAGAATGGACTCCCAGATGTGAGGTTTAAGGGAGAATATTGACACATTTAACCATATGAAGGTTTTGAAATTTGCAGGCAAGTGTCTAGCGTTTGAAGTAAAAATTGGGAAAACAGCCCCGGTAAACCGGACAGAAAGGCAAAGCCCAGCATCATAAAGAGCAGGTGCTAACGTGCAGGCAAGATGAAGTCCTCTGGAGACAGGCAAAGGATGTGGACAGTGAGCAGCAAATGTGGACCACTCACAGGGAAAAGGCATCGTTACTTTGTACCAAAGAAGTGAAACTGAAAACAAGAATGGCATGCTTTTTTAAGTTACCAATTTAGGGCCCATTTGGGGAAAGAATGTAGCCATTTGTACGTGTCACTCCCTGCTACACACTGAGAGTAAGTGAATCACATCTTATGAATAGCAAGTTGCCGATCTATAAAAACAATTTAAGAGTATAAACTTGGGCCACCTGTGGTAGTGTGTGTCTTTAATCCCAGCACTTGGGAAGCAGAAGTAGAAGGATCTCAGTGAGTTAGAGGTCTGCCTGGTCCACACAGCAAATTCTAGGCCAGCCAGGCCTACAATGGGAGGACTATCTCAAAAAAGAAAAAAAAAAGAGTGTAAACTTGGAAATCACATTTTCAAAATACAATACTTAAAGAAACCACTATACACTGTGCTGTACCACACAGCTATTCACATGTAGGCACTAGGAAATATGTAATGACATGAGGAAATGCATGTGCTATCATGTTAAGTGACTAAGAGCAATATGCTGAATTATATAGATAGTGTGATCACAGCTCTGCAAATAAATATACATGGCAATAGTTAAAAATAATATATCTATCATCAGTGATTAAGTTGGTATGTTGTAATTATTAGTGATTTTGTTTTGTTTTACTTTTAATTACTTCTCTAGTGAAGAATTGGAAAATAAGGAAACAATTTTGTAAGGAATAAATATGTACTTAGCTCTCTGCAACTTAGCTAATGGCTTCTGTTCCAATGTTTAAAGTACTTTCATTAAGCTATTTAAATAATGGTACTGGTGCTGACACATAAGGAGCTTGGCGGCCCCCAGTAAGTGAGTTCTGTGCACATATTAACCCATTGAACACCACTGTGAGAGGCAAAGAGTTTAGACTTTTGAATGTTTCTGGAAAACGAGTGCACATAGCAATCAGCGCAGCTGCTTCTTAGCATCTCTCGATAAAAGTAACAAGGAAAACTCGTGAGTTCAGAAATTCAGTCTGAGATCTGGATGCCCATAGCACCATCCTGGCTTCTGAGTGTGCCTTCAGACAGAGTGGCTCCTGCAGCCGTACAGCTGAAGTTGCTGGCACCAACCAATCGTATGATGGCCTGACACACAATTTAAATGTAAGTCTCTGCCTTTAAGGATGTCTGGAGTTAAAGTGAAGACACGGATCGAAAAGAGTGTGATTCTGTAAGGGATGGAGATATTCAGGAGGAACTTGATGGAGCACATGACCCCAAGCTATAAGATTCTGATGGTTTTATTTCATCTTAGAAAATTTTTGCTCACTTTAGGTGTGCCAGACATATCCCCAAACTCACTCCTGGAGTATTACGCTCTCGTCTCCTGCCAGAAGGAACCAATTCTATATCATCCGTGGAACCAGCAGTGACCTTTCCTAAGAGATTAAAAAAGATAACACCCAAGACCTGCCCTTACTACTGACCTTTGCCTAGAGACCATATAACCAGACTCAAATCTCAGCAGTTAGAAGTGAAGTTCTCGGAGTGAATCATGAGGCACGTGCTCTCCTAAAATCCCTATTTTCTCACCGATAGAAGTGAATACATGTTGGAATGAGTTTCAGGAGTGGGCTAACTCTGGAAGACACATATGACTAGGCTGAGTATATAGATATGGATCCAGGGGCAGTGATTCTGCATTTAGCACTTATCTGATTGGTTAAACCAACGTCCATACAGGTCAGACAACAGGCTGCTATGAAGCTGGAGCTGCCTAATATCCCTGTGCTTAATGTGATGAAGAAAACCAAAAACTCAAAGAAAATGGAGTCCCAGCATGGTTTTGCTGTCAAGCTTCCTCGTGCACTGTGTAAGAGTACAGAAGATAGGCCCTTCCCTAATATCTGGGAGCGGATACCCGTGCTAGGTTTGGGGGAGGGAGAGATAAGGGAGGCTCTGAGAGAGACATAAGCTGCATACTCTTCAGGTAATCCAGTGAGCACCACAGCATGGACTGCAGTAGGGATCTGAAGCAAAAGGCATCAGTCTTGTCAGACAAAGTGGAGACTACTCTAAAAAGTTCGTAAAGGACGTTCTGCCTTACAAGGACACAGAGCCAGGCACTTGTGACGGGGGTCAGAGAGATGTTTCATAGGGGAGGATTTTAGTTCACATGTGACTGTAACAAAGCTGCCTTGGACCTGGGTGCTAGTGTGGCTGGCTGTGTTTCTACCCAGAGCCTCATTACCTGTAAGGCTTGGGTTTTCTAACAACCAGCACACCTGAAGAGCTGGGTCACTGTCTTCTGTGTGCCAGACCTTACATAGTGTGAGAGTGTCTCAGTTGGATGGCTACCTCAAATGCAGTGTGTCTAATTGGGATCTCAGACAGACAAGGAGAGAGTATTTACTTTAATGGACAGAACAGACACAGCAGTGGTCACATGCGCTGAGACACGTCCTGACTGCGCTTGCAGATGTTGACTAAAGTCTTACTTGATCCTTGCAGGCAGAAGCATTTTATGGCTAACGAACAAACCTACCTGGAATCATAAACACAGGATCACAGCCTTTCAACCAACGTTTCAGACCTGAACCACTTTACAAACCCAGTGCCCCTCAAATAAAGGGGAGACCAGGTCTCTTTCTGGAAGAACCTGCACAGCTGTTTCACCATTCTTCAAATGAACCTCTGGTGGTTGAAATAGGGATGAAGCCGTAGGCTCATTCATTTGAATGTTTGGTTCCTGGTTGATGGAACTGTTTTCAAAGGATTAGTAGGTGTGGCTTTCTTGGAGGAGGTGTGTCATTTAGGGTGAGCTTTGAGATTTCAAAAGTCTATGCCTATCTATGTGCCCAGTTGATCAATTTGTGGTTAAGATGTAGCTCTCAGCTACTGTTCCAGTGCCTGCTTGCTTGCTGCTGTGCTCCCTGCTGTGAAGGCCATGAAACCCTCTGAAACTGTAAGCAAGTCCCTAATTAAATGCTTTCTTTTATAAGTTGCCTTGGTTATATGTTGCGGCCCTCAGCTACCCCACGCTTGGGGGCCAGAAATGTTGAGAGCTGCTCTGCCCCACACTTGGGAGCCAAAATGTCTCGGGCCACTCTGTCAATGTTGGAACCCCCACTGCCAAAAGCCTTGGGGGCTAAACTGTTAGAGCTCACAGTGCCCCAAGCTGCTCCGGTCCTCGGGTCGGGGTTCAGCAAGAGAGAGAGTGAAGATGGACACGAGGAATGGAGACCAGACAGACTGTGATTCAATCTCGTTTATTCTTCAGTCTCTCTTCTTCTCTCCAAGTCCCAAGTCTTGAGTTCCTAGTCCCTAGTTCCTAGTCCCTAGTGCCTCCAAGTTCCAAGTTTCTTTTTCCAAGTGCTCAGTGCCTAATGTCTAATTCCAAGCTCTTCCCCCAAGTGTCTTCTTCCTAATGCCTAATTCCTACTCCAAGTTGTGCTCTCTGAAGTGTCTGATTCTCTGTTCCTACTCCAAATTGTTCTGAACTCTCCTGTCTGCTTCTCGCCTTTTATATGTCTCACTTCTAAGACACGCCTCTAAGTCACGCCTTTAAGTCACACACCTTTAATAAATATTAATTTATTTTTTAACTTCAAAAACAAAAGTCTGTTTCTGTGCCAGTGCCATACTGGATATTATTACTATAACTCTATAGTATATCTTGAAATATGTATATACAAGGGCTACAGACTTTTGCCAGTCAATTTTCTGTCCAACTTCTTTACTGAAAGTATAGGAGCTGTATGAATTTTATCAGCTGCCGAGGGTTCCCAGTAGAATTTTTAGGGCCATTTGTATACTCTCATATCATCTGCAAATAAAGACACGTTGACTTCTTCCTTTCTAGTTTGATTTCCCTGGCTCTCCTTCAGTTGTTCCATTCATTGCTCTAGCCGAGGCTTCGAGTATTACATTGAATAGCTATGAAGAGAGTAGACAACTTTCTTATTCCTGATTTTAGTGGAATTCTTTGAATTTCTCTCCAATTAAGTCGGTGCTGACTGTAGGCTTGATGTAAAGTGTCTTTATTATGTTTAGATATGTCCCTTGTATCCCTAATCTCCCCAGGACTTTTGTCACAAATGGTGTTGGATTTTGGTAAAGCCTTTTCTGCATCTAGTGATATGATTATGTTTGTCTTTCAGTTTGTTTAAACGGTGGATTATATTTTCTGATTTTTGTATGTTGAACCATCCCTAAATCTCTAACATGAAGCCTACTCAACAATGGTGGAAGATCTTTTTGATGTGTTCTTAGATTTTGTTTTCAAGTAATTTATTTAACAATTTTTGCATCTATGTTAATAAAGAAATCGGTCTGTAACTCTCTTTTTGGGTTTTTATGTGGTTTGGGTATCAGGATAAGTGTGGAATAGTTTGATAATTTCAGAAGTATTGGTACTAACTCTTCTTCTCTTCTTTGAGAGTCTGGTAGAATTCTGTACTAAATCCATCTTTCCCTGGGCCTTTTTGTTGTTGTTGTTGAGAGACTTTTAATGACTGCTTGTATTTCACTAAGGGTAAAGGTCTGTTTAAAGTGGTTATCTGATCTTGATTTAATTTTACTAAGTGAGAAAATTATCCATTTCTTTTAGATTCTCCAGTTTGGTGTAGTAGAGGTGTTTAAATATGCAGTAATGACTCTCTGCATTCCCTCAGTGCCTGTTGTCAAGTTACCCTCACTCATTCCAAACTGTCAATGTGGGTTGTCTCTCTGCCTTTTGTTAATATCAATAAGAGTTCACCAATCTTTTTGATTTTCTCAAATTACCAACTTTTTGTTTTATTGATTATTTGTATTGTTCTCTTTATTGATTTTAGACCTCAGTTTGATTATTTCTTATCTATTCTTTCTGGGTGTGATCTGTACTTTTTGTTCTAGAGCTCCCGGGTGTGCTACTAAGTCACTAGCATGAAATCTCTCCATTTTATCTGTCTGTCTATCATCTATCTTCTATCTGTCTGTCTGTCAATCATCTATCTTATATCTATCTATCTATCTATCTATCTATCTATCTATCTATCATCTATCTATCTATCTATCTATCTATCATCTATCTTTCTATCTATCTATCATCTATCTATCTATCTATCTATCTATCTATCTATCTATCTATCTACCTATCTACCTATCTATCTAATCTGTCTTATATAGGCACTCAGTGCTATGAGATTGCCTCTTAGAACCATTTTCATTGTGTCCATAAGTTTGGGTATGCTGTGTGTTCATTTTCATTCAATTCTAGAAAATCTTTCATTTCTCTTAATTTTGGCCTTGACCCATTTTTCATTCAGTAGTGAGTTGTTTAGGTTCCATAAGTTTGTATGTTTTCTGTTGTTACTGATATTCCGCTTTTGTCTGTGGTGGGCTGGTAGGATGCAGGGAGTTATTTCAATTTCTTATATCAGTTGAGACTTGCTTTGTTTCTAAGGGCACCCAAGAATAAAAAGGAAGAGTATGACAACTCAAGTCATATACTGACACTCACACACTGATAGTGGGAGACATTAATACCCCACTCCTCCCAATAAACAGAAACTAAACAGAAATGCTGGAGCTAACATACATTATAAACCAAATGGATCTAACAGATATTTACAGAACATTTCATCCAAACACACACACACACACACACACACACACACACACACACACACACACAATCTGCTTGAGTTGTAATACTCTTCCTTTTTATTCTTGGGTGCCCTTGTGTTTGGTGCATAAATGTTAAAAGTGGCTTGGTGAATTTTTCCATTGATGAGTATATAGTGTCCCTCCCTATCTCTTCTGATTACTTTTGGTTTGGAGTCTAGTTTGTCAGGTGTTAAAATGGCTACCCCAGCTTGCTCCTTAGGTCTATTTGGTTGGAATATCTTTTTTTTCCATCCTTTTACCCTGAGGTGATGTCTCTCCTTGATGTTAAGGTGTGTTTCTTGGATGCAGCGGAAGGATGACTCCTGTTTTTGTATCCATTCTGTTGGTCTGTGTCTTTTTATTGGGGAATTGAGAACAACATTGATTTTGAGAGATAATATAATGAGCGGCATTTGCTGATTTCTGTTCCTTTGTTGTTGTGGTGGTAGTGGTTGTGTGTGTGTGTGTGTTTCTACCCTTTTGGTTTGCTAGCATGGAATTATTTATTCCTTTCATTGTCTTGGATTCAGTTTACTTCTTTAGGTTGGAGTTTTCCTTCTGGCCACTTCAGTAGGGCTGGATTTGTGGATAGATATTGCCTAAATTTGTTCTTTATCATGGAGTATTTTACTCTTTCCATTTGTTGTAATTGAAAGTTTTCCTGGTATAGTAGTATGGGCTGGCATCTGTATTCTTTTAGTTTGTAGACTATTGATCCAGGCCCTTTTAGCTTTTGAAGTCTCGATTGAAAAGCCCTATGTTTTCCCCCTAAGTCTGCCTTTATATGTTACTCGCTCTTTTCCCCTCTGGCGTGTAACATTGTTTCTTTGTTCGTTATGTTTAGTATTTTGATTATTATGTTCCAAGGAGAATTTCTTTTTCTGATCCAGTCTGTCTGGTGTTCTGTATAGTCCTTGCACCTTGATAGGCATCTTCTTTAGGTCAGGACATTTTTATTTAAAAATATTTTCTGTGTCTTTGACATAAGTTTCTCTTCCTTCTCGGGTGCCTAGTGTTCTTAGATTTTTGTCTTTTTATAGTGTCCCAGATTTTCGGAATGTTTTGGGGCCAGATTTTTTTTTTTTCAGATTTAATATTTTTTTTGACCAAAGTATCCATTTTTGGTCAAAATCTCCTTTCACGTCTTCGGTGTCTGAGGTCTTTTATCGTCTGTTGGTGAGGCTTGCCTCTGAGGTGCCTGTCTAAGTTCCTTACATTTTCATTTCTAGATTTCCATCTGTCTAGGTTTTCATTATTGAATCTATGTCTACTTTCAGGGCTTGAACTGTTTTGTTCATTTCCTCCCACTCTTCATAGATTTCTTTGAGGGATTACCTTTTCTTCAAGGACCCCTCTCATGTTCAAGAAGGTCACTTTATTTTTGTTTGGGTTTTGTTGTTGTTTTTTTTTTTGTTTGTTTTTTTTTTTTGAGACAGGGTTTCTCTGTATAGCCTTGGCTGTCCTGGAACTCACTCTGTAGACCAGGCTGGCCTTGAACTCAGAAATCTGCCTGCCTCTGCCTCCCAAGTGCTGGGATTAAAGGCGTTCGCCACCACCGCCCGGCATGAAGGTCACTTTAAAGTCTTTGTGTTGTGTTTCAGCTATGCTGCACCTCTCTGGTCAGGCTGTTAGGCTCTAGCAGAGATCTACTGCCCTGGCTATATATTGATTGTATTTTTATATTGGCGTCGGGTCATCTGGGTTTGGAAAGACTGTAATTCTAAGTGCAGAGTTTTGGTCTTGTCTTTGTAGGGTAAGTAGGTGTTTGGTTCCTTGGTTTCTGTTACCCGCTCTGGTTCTTAGGAGGGAATGGTGTGGATATGTCGCCTGGTAGGGAATTCTAGGATTCTGATAGGTGTGGTCAAAGGGGTTCTGGGTAATATGTTTCTAGGTATTGGGAGCTGCCATGCAGGAATGAGGATGGGCTGGGAGGCTGGGTGATGGAAGGACTGTACAGGAGGAAGGAAGGCAGGGTTGTTCTACCAAGATCTGCCTAGTCCCTTGGGAATGGGGGCAATAGAGGCCCAGACAGGTCCAGAGCTGGGGATGACAGCAGGAGGTTGGGGTTAGAAAATAGAAGGGAGAAACTGGCCTTCCTGCTTCCCTGGATTGTGCTGTGGGCTCCCGGGCGATGCTGGATGGAGTTGGGGGCTGCAGTGGTGATGAATGGGTGGAAGGCAGTTTGGAGGATCTGTGTGATCACATGAAATGATTGTAATTTTATGAATTTGTTAAGATTTGTTTTGTGTTCCAGGATGTAGTCTATTTTTAAAGACATTTCCCTAGGCCATTGGTAGAATCTGTATTTTTTGGTGTTGGGTGGATATTTTGGTCCTATCTGCTAGATCCGTGATGTCATTTGATTCTAAGGCTTATCTATGTTTTGTCCAGATGACCTATTAGAGAAAGTGGGGTACTGAAATCATCCACTATTGTAAACAATTATTACAATTGTTTCCTTGATTAGGATAAAGTGTCTTATGTATCTCTTCAGATGAGTTTTAGTCTGAAGTCCCTTTTGTCACAGTTGGGACAGCAGTGCCTACTGGCTTCCTGTTCATATTTGCTTACAACACTTTTTTTTTCCATATTTTTACTTAAGACAGTGGTTCTCAGCCTTCCTAATGCAGCAATCCCTTAATACCTCCAACCATAAAATTACTTTTATTGCTATTTTATTATTATAACTTTGCTACTGTTGTAAACTGTAATGTAATTTGTGCTTTCTAACGGTCTTAGGCGACTCCCGTGAAAACATTCAACTCCCAAAGGAATCATGACCCACAGGTTAAGAATTGCTGACTTAAGAAGTTGTCAGTCAGGAGGGCCTGGAGATGAGGCAGTTCCCTGGGTGACTGGAGCGTGGGGTGAAGGCTCCTAGAGGCTCCTAGAGGCTCCTAGAGCTGGAGCCTCTAAAGCCTTAGTGTCCAAGGAGTGCATGCCAGCTCCACCGCCAGTAACTTGTCTAGTCCCCAAACTGGTGAACGATTGTGAAACTTGGAATTTCTGGAGTTAAGCTTTATAATAAATATAATGTGGATGATTAATGTAGCGTAGAGTGTGTGTTTGGCATCCACGCAGCCCTGAGTTCCATCCGGAGATGCAGATGCCTATAATCTTAGCACTTAGGAGATGAAAATAGAAAGATTAGAAGATAAAGGACATTCTTGGCTACGAAATCTAATTGGAGGCCAGTATGAGACTAGCGAGATTGTTTAAAGTCATTAAGGTTTAAGTCTGTAAAGAATTGGAAACCGGACTACACTGTTCACTGTGTTGGACACTTGAGGACTTGCTATGACTCCAGGATTAGGTGGCCTTTCGTCTCCAGACCTCTCTTAGATGTTACCAAGCTGACACCACTTTCACATGAAGTTATCAGCAGACAAGCTACAATTAATATTGGCACAATTGGTCATGTAGCTCATGGGAAGTCCACTGTGGTGAAGGCTATTTCTGGAGTTCACACTGTCAGATTCAAAAATGAGCTAGAAAGAAACATTACCACCAAGCTTGGATATGTTAATGCTAAGATTTATAAACCTGATGACCCAAGTTGTCCTAGACCAGAATGTTATAGATCATGTGGAAGTAGTACACCAGATGAATTTCCTACAGACATTCCAGGGACCAAAGGGAACTTCAAATTAGTCAGGCATGTTTCCTTTGTTGACTGTCCTGGCCATGATATTTTGATGGCTGCAATGCTGAGCGGTGCAGCAGTGATGGACGCACCTCTTCTGTTGATAGCCGGTAATGAATCATGCCCTCAGCCCCAGACTTCCGAACACCTGGCTGCCATAGAAATCATGAAACTCAAGCATATTTTGAACTTACAGAATAAAATTGATCTGGTAAAAGAAAGTCAGGCTAAGGAGCAATACGAGCAAATTCTCGCATTTGTGCAAGGAACAGTAGCAGAAGGGGCGCCAATTATTCCAATTTCTGCTCAGCTGAAGTACAATATTGAAGTCGTCTGTGAGTACATAGTGAAGAAAATACCAATGCCCCCAAGAGACTTCCCTTCAGAGCCCTGTCTCATTGTTATCAGGTCATTTGATGTCAACAAACCTGGCTGTGAAGTCGATGACCTTAAGGGAGGTGTAGCTGGTGGTAGTATTCTAAAAGGAGTGTTGAAGGTGGGCCAGGAGACAGAAGTCAGGCCTGGTATTGTCTCCAAAGACAGTGAAGGAAAACTCATGTGCAAACCAATCGTTTCCAAAACTGTGTCACTTTTTGCCGAATGTATTGATCCTCAGTATGCTGCCCCAGGTGGTCTCATTGGGGTTGGAACAAAGATGGACCCCACTTTGTGCAGAGCTGACAGAATGGTGGGACAAGTGCTTGGTGCAGTTGGAGCTTTACCTGAAATATTCACAGAACTGGAAATTTCCTATTTTCTGCTTAGATGTCTTCTGGGTGTATGTACTGAAGGAGACAAGAAAGCAGCGAAGGTCCAAAAGCTGTCTAAGAATGAAGTGCTTATGGTCAACACAGGATCCCTGTCAACAGGAGGAAGAGTTGGCGCTGTCAAGGCTGATTTGGGCAACATTGTTTTGACCAATCCTGTGTGCACAGAAGTAGGAGAAAAAATTGCCCTTAGCAGAAGAGTTGAGAAACACTAGCGTTTAATTGGTTGGGGTCAGATAAGAAGAGGAGTGACCATTAAGCCAACTGCAGATGATGACTGAAGACTTCAAGTTAAACAATGCCTTGGGATGGAGTTGGGATTTCTTTTAATAGCCTAGGGGTATATTTTCAAAGCAATACTCGAGAGAATTAATTTCATAGCTCATTACCTTACTAATAGCTATAAGTTTATTCTTATATTTTGGCGATGAAAATGTAACCACTATTTTTTTTTTGATTCCTTGTTTTACATCATGTAGCCCAACCCCACTCATCCCCTCATAACCGACCTTTGCCCTTGCAACCTCCCACAAAATAAATAACACACAAACAACAACAACAACAACAAAAGAAGTTGTCAATCTTTAAGGCAATGTTTCTTGTAGACAACAGCAAGATAAACTTAATCTGTTTATTTAGCCTTTGACTTTTGATTGGACAATTGAGGCCTTTAATATTTAATGTTATTATTGAGAAATGTGTGTTGATAGCAGTCTTATTGTTTATGTTCTGTGGTTTAGTAATTATAGTTCCACTCATTTTCTTTCTAGAGTCTCTTGGCCGTGCTCACTCTCTCTTCTGTCTGAAGTATTGCTTCTAATTTTCTATGCAGGGCTGGCTTGGTGGATATGAATTCTTTTAGCCTGTTTGTATCATTGAGGTTGGGAAACCACAGGCAAAGGTCTTCGGACTGAGCCAGAGCCTTGGGTGTGGGGCCCAGGCCCCATCTAAGGATTAGGAAGAGAACAGCAGGCTTAGTGTTCCAAGGGTGGACTCACTAAGCTGGGCCAGAGCACAGTGTGCTGGCCAGGCTGGGCCTGGAGGGTGGATGTGATGTAGACATATCACTCTACTGCCCTCCCTAAGGTATCTCTTACTTCTCTACCACTGTATCATAACTTAGTTCTCAGGGGTCTTATCACCTGCTTCTTCTACAAGGCAGAACACTGGTCTACTATATTGATTATATTATGCTGATTGGTCCAAATAAGCATGAGGTAGCAACCACCATGGACCTCTTTGTTAAAATGTTTGTGTATTTGAGAATAAGAAATAAATTACTTCCGGACACCAAGGCTGGCCTGGCTGTGGCTGCTGCTGCTGAGTTCCAGATCTGCCAGCAGCAGATACCAACACAGAGCTCCTAATACACTATTATCTATGTCACCAGCCGGTGACCTCATGGTAAACTGAATACATTGGACTATCTCCATCATGGAAAGGTCAATGCTTCATCCTTATTGGAATACTTATTTTGGTTACAGATTTGCCTTTCCTGACACAGTGCTTCCACCAGGACTGCCATCGATGGACTCACTGTCTTATCCATTGCTACAACAGTCTACATAGCATTGCTTCTGACAAAGGACTGCACAGCCAATAAGAACAGCAGTGAGTTCACGCTCATGGGATTTACTGGTCTTGCCATATTCCCATCTGCCTGAAGCAGCTGGTTTGACAGAACAGTGGAGTGACCTTTTTAGAATGCAGTTTCTATGCCAACTAGGTGGCAACAGCCTGCAGGCTAGGGCAGAGCTCTGCAGAAAGCTGGCTGTGCTCTGAATCCATGTAGAATATTGTTTCTCTGGTAGCCATGATTTACAGGTTTAGGAATCAAGAGATGGAAATGAGAATGGTGACATTCACTATTAATTCTAGTGACCCACTGGCTGCTATTATTGTTGTTGTTGTTGTTATTACTATAAGTTTTTTCAAGACAGAATCTCTCTGTGCAGCCCAGGTTTTCCTGAAACTATGTAGATCAGGCTGGCCTCAAACTCAAGAGATCTGCATGCTTCTGCCTGAGTGTGGGATTAAAGACGTGCTACCACGCCTGGCTCCCCGTAAGGAAAAATGTTGGCTTCCTGTCCTATGGCTTAGTGGCTGGTTTAGAAGAAGCACCTCAGAGCTGGAAGTGTTTCTGGCAAGAGACACCACAAACATCCCATTGGACTGGAAGCGAAGACGTCACCATGGCCACCTTGAGCTTTGGATGCCCTAGAACCAACAGGCTAAGAAAGGAGTTACAGTGCAGGCAGGGCATTGACCCTGATTACTGGGGAAATCGGACTGAGCCTCCAGATGAGGTAAAGGGGGATGCTTGGAGTACAGATCTTTAGTGTCTCTTGGCATCACGGTGTCCTAATCTGAAGGCCCATAGGGTTGATAGAAGACTGCTCTGGAAGCCCATTTGTTTTCCAAGCCCTGGCTGCAGGCACGTGACCTGGATACTATCTGACTTTGCTTCCTCCAGAGACGTTCATCCTTCTGGCCAAGTCCCTAGTTGTGTGTGCTTAATCTTATCCGAGTGGGCTTAGTCCCTACGTGTTGCAGTTGGCTCCCCACATCTCTAGTCATTGCTACAAGGCCAGCAATGAACTGTATTACAATACCTGACTTGGCACGTTTTTGTTTGACGTCCTTGGCACGACAGAGCAGTCAGCACTGAAATGAAAGGAATAGACTGCACATCACAGGCTGTAGTGGCGTTAAAACAGGCAAGGCGGGACATGTTGACCATGGGCTGCTTGAAGGATTTCATCTAGGGTTTGTGGCTAGTGTGCACCTTTTATTTGGTGGTGAGAACAGCTGGCTGTTTTCAGGTCCCAGGGTATAGCATCCTGTGGGGGAACAGACTCAGGAGACTCAGGAGTCAACCACTGGGCCAGTGTCTTGATGCCTGGAGATCTCTCTGAGTTCAGTGCAGTAGATGGTCCCCCCTTTCACAGAGGGCATTCACTGTGATCAATTCTACCTGTCCCCGTGTGCCCTATTCTTGATACTGTTGTTCTGCTGGCCCAGCAATACTTAACTGGAATTAAGTTTAAAGTGATGCCGTGTACTCGAGAAGAAGCAGTTAGGTGAGTTGAAAGCACCAGCAGCTGGTGGGGTGATGGGGTCAAGGCAGAAGGGGCCTGCATTTATTCTAAGCATCTCTCTCTCTCTCCCACCTCTTTAAAACTGTAGCTACATGCTGCACAGATGTACCTAGAGGACCACTCACTAGGACACTCAGACTCCTCTTGAAAGTGACTCCTGATGGGAGCCTCGCCTCTCTTGTGACCTCATTCTACACTAGCAGAGAGCTATGCTGCGATTTATTTCTACCAGAAGCATTCCTTTTCCCCACTCATTAAATCCTTGTTATGTACAAAGCATTTCTAGATAAAAATGGTGGGTGCAATTTTACACTTTGTCTCATGTGTTGGATAATTGTTAGGTAACTGGTAGTCATTGGTAGTTGTCGATTCTGAGAATGTACATATTCTAAAGAACATTTAAAGTCCTGAAGGCCAGTCAGTCTTCAAAACACCCACTTCTGTGCTTCTGGCTCGGCCAGGGAATGGTAGATGACAGCAGAGAGCTCATCTGCATAAGAAACTTGTTCATTCATTTAAAAATGTGTAGCTCACGTAGTAATGAGGCACATATGGTGGCCACAGTGAGTAGGAGTTGGCCCGCACCCCTGAGGAAATCCTTGGGTGGGACTTCTTGAGGCTCAGCAACATTAGTGGGATTTGTTTCATCCCTATGTGTTACTGAAGTAGCCACTGAGACAGCAAATGTCTGATAGGAACTTGTTTAGCAAATACAACTGTTCCTTCGAATCAGTGGGGGAGGGCTGGTTCTAGGGACCCCCTGGGCACACAGAACCTTATACTTATGTCCCTTCCATAAAGTCATATAGTATTTGCATGTGACCTGCACACATCTTCTGGAATACTTCACCTCAAGATTATTTATAGTATGTAATGTAGATGCTATCTGAATAGTTGTTACTTGGTTTAAAGAGAAATAACAAGAAAAAATTCTATGATGCTCAGTACTAAATCGACTCCCCCATCTCAGATATTTCCAACCTCAGATATTTCACACTGCTTTGTCTGTTATTACTTGTGGCCTAGACTCTCCCTAGTCTTTCCGGCTTTCTCTCACCAGCTTCCTGCAGCTGTCATCTTCCCAGGAGAGCATCCTGGAGCCCTGGAGGCCCACATAGGTAGTTTGAACAGTGTTCACCAACACTGATGTTCTTGTTTATCCTCTGCGCCTAAAACACAGGCACTACGTCAAAGGTCCAGGAGCCACTCTTCAGGAGCCTGAGGCCTGAGGGTGGCAATGTTGTTAAAGGAGGGCTGGCATCAAAGTGGCTGCATATATGCTATGGCTTAGAACAAAGAAGCCTCTAGTTGTTGGCTATGAATGTAGCACCAAGCTTTCCTTGCATGGGTTTGGGTGTGTGTCTATGTATAATGGGAGACAGAGCAGCTGAACAGAAGTGGAAGAGCACAGTGAAGATGTGAAGCAATACCGCACTGCAGAGTAGCCCAGAGGGGCTTCAACAGCAGCAGGGAGCCATTGAGTAGGTCTGTATAGTCATACACAGAAATAGGCTCTAAAGCACAGAACTTCTCATAGAAATAGGCCCTACAAGCACAGAATGACTATTGGGTGAACTCACAGATAGGAGAACCAATACCCCTGGGCTCTGTGGATTTGCACCATTTAGTTAACTTTTAGGAGTATGGCTCTTAGATAAGGTGGCAGTGGCCCTGCTGTTGAATAGGAGCAAACCCTATCCATTGTATACATGTTGCTTCCTTCATACCTATGATAGTCTAATATATAAATTCACATAATCCTAAAATATTTACTTTATTTTTCATTAGGTATATATGTGTAAATCTGTGTGTGGGAGTACGCATATGAGTGCAGAAGCTCAGAAGGCGTCAGAGTCTCTGGGGCTGGAGTTATTGGGCAGTTGCCAGCAGTGTGACCTGGATGCTGGGAACCACATTCAGATCATCCTGAAGAGCAGCAAGCGCTCTTAACAACCAAGCTATCTCTTCAGCATCTCTCAAAACACCATATGGCACCAGTTTCCCCCTCGTGATGTGGGATGCTGCACTGCTTACATAGGATGCAAGTGAATGCCCCAGGCATTGATACAGTGTTAGGCAATGCTCACTGAAATCACAGCAGCAAAACTCCAGATGAGAGCTCCCACCATGGTTCCACAGAACTGTGGTGAGAAAGCACCCAGCCCTGCTGCCTGGTACATGGAAAGAAGGAAGTAATATCAGTCCCCTCTCCCGCACCTGGCATCTCAGGAGAGGTTGTCATACCCAAGATCCCATGTGCCAAAGACAAGGCAACCATGAAAGTTCTATGAGTGGAAGTTGACTAGGCTGGGTAAGCTAGGCCTCCAACTGCAGGGCCCACCATAGTCCTCCACTCCAGCTGCAGGGCCCACCATAGTCCTCCACTCCAGCTGCAGGGCCCACCATAGTCCTCCACTCAAGAGGGTAGATATGAACCTCAATAGGGTAGACATGAATCTCAGAAGGGTAGTCATTCTACTGACATAAATAACAACAGACACACCCTAATGTGCACACACTGTATAAGCAGACAGTGCATTTTTGTTTTAGAAAAAACCATGAATTTGAAGCGAGAAGACTTGGTATTTGAAGTGAGTCATCTTGCGTATTAGAAGGCTCTGGGTGGCAGGGCATTTTGACGTTACGTTGGGTGTGTACCTGGACATGTGAGCTTCAGGAAACCCTTATTTCACCCATTCCTCTGTGGCTAAACAATGGGCACTACGTCTCCTGTCCACCAACAGTTGGGTAGGAACTGTTCTTCAACCCCAAGTAGCTGAAGAGTCAAACGCCTCACTCAATGTGGCTGACTGGACTAGAAACTGTCTATGCCAGACTCATCAACTTCAGGATCATCACAATACTTAAAATTTTAAGTATTAAGAAGTCCAATAGTTCATCTAGCCAGAGGCAATACTCCCATCTCTGGACAAACTGACATGGGAGGCCCATTGCTGCATGTGTGTGCTGGACATAGTGAGTGGAGGTGGACATAATGAGTTCTTGTGGAAAACAGGTCTCCACAGAGGAAGACCAGCTGGCCAGAATGGACACTAGATATTGTTTTCTTAGCACAAGGTCATAAACACAGGTGACCCGTCTAGGCAGTGGTTCAGTGGGGCAGCAGGGCTGAGCACAGGGGATGTGCATCTGTATGAGCCTGGGATAGCCTTGATGGCAAGCAGTTGAGAATATAAACATACATCTTTATTTTTAAATAATTTTTGCAGGCCTACGTTAGGGACACCCTGGGAGGCTGGGTCTAGCTGGAGACAGTGGGTCCCTGGCTTTAGGAGACTGGTACTGCTTCTGATTGCAGACTCTAACTTTTGGTCTACCAAGATATGCATAACTGGCTGTCATGCACACGAGTGTTTTGCCTCAATGCCCCTCACCATGATGGATTACAGTTCCATAAACTATGAGCCAAAATAAACCCATCCTCCCTCACACTGCTTTAGACATTTTTCTGTGGTACTAAACAAGTAATCAACACACCAACAACTGTTGATCTAAGCATTAAGCTTTACATAAATGAATGGCTCCCAAATAGAAGCAGATACACAAAAAAACCTTTTATTAAGTGGAAGTTAGACTTACTTCATGGTAATTAACCAGTTACAAGTGCATCTAAATTCATGTGTGTGAACATCATAGAAATCAGAATGGTCTTTCTGAAAGACTGTGTTCTGGCTTGGTATGTGCCAGTGCAAAACCATACACAGAGTCAGTACAGGTTGACAATGAAGTCAGACTAGATTGGCAACACCATATTCATTGTTACAGCTAAGCATTACAGAACATGAAAGTCCAAAGACCAGGAGACTATTTCTAAAGGGTTAACTCTACAACCCTTCCTTCTACAACATGCTGTGAGGACTACCCAGCAAATCCTCCTCTCTGGGGGACAAGGACTCCCTGCTGGATGACACATCAATGGGCCATCAATACTGTAAACTTTTGCTGGTCCTCTTGATGCCCATTGTAAGTGGACAGCAGCCATCCCCTTGGGAAAGTGCAGTTAACTGGCGTGAACATTTCTTTTGTAAATCTTGAAGCTGAAATTTTCTTCTTTTCCAATTAGCACCAGTTTATTTTAAAATATTTCTTCCTGGTGTTAAATCTTAGGAAATGTTTTGTAAAACTAACACACAACGTCCAGAACAACAAAGACAAGATTTTTTTTTTTCAAAAAATGTGTTAGAGAACAGCATTTAGAAAAACAACATCATTGAAACACTCGACGTATCTATGTACAATGTGCCGGAAGCTGGCAAGGAGCATGGCTGAGGAACAGTCTCAGAAAAGGCTTGTCAGCCTGAACCTCTGCAGGCAGTATTTACAGTCAGAAAAGGATTCAGAAATGTAGTATCAGAACATCTGGATTTGGCTAAAAATCATGTAAAAAGACACACCGCCCTCCCCCTCAAGCGCCTACTTAGCTACCAAACATATCTTATATGACTTTAAGTACCAGGGTTAGAAATGTGTTTCCCCATATTTTATAAACAGCCTAGAAACCTCCTCAACAGACACAGAAAGAGAACTGGAGCAGCAGAGAAATGGAGTTCATTTCCTCGTTGTCAGATGGCGGAGAGATGCTGGGGTAATGGAGTGAGCCCTGACCAAGGAGGAAAGAACAGCTATTGGGGGGGGGGGAGGGCTCCAAGAAAAGGCCTATCAGCGCAAGGCTGAGGGTATATGGGTGTATTCTATACAGACTTTTCAAAATATAAGTGATCACCTCCATGTAATTTTGAAAAAAAAATCAATTATTTGCCTTGTCAGACAATATCTTTATATTTTGTTCTTTGAAAATAACCTAAACTCTTCCTCACCCATGGTTGGATTGAGAATTAGCCACTACCACCTAAGCTGGGTCATCTTTAGCCAATGCAATGGTAACTTTCTACAGTTTTGCAGTGCTGGAGACTGAACCCAGGCCTTCACACACACCAGGCAAAAGCTCTACCCCTAAGCCACAACCTTGGCCCTTTTAACCTGCTAATCCAGTGTCACTAAATTATCCATCTCTAAGAACTGGGCAGTGTGTGAGTGGCCCCTGCAGGAGAAGGTGTATCCTCCTCACCTACTGTACTGGCTGGCTTTTCAGATCAAAATCTGGATGCACTGTCTTGAAATCATCAGAGTGAAAAACAAAGGCACCCCACACCCTTATGAGGATTGGCATTCTCATTTATTTTGAATAATCTGTAATTGTGATAAATCTCTATGAAAAAAAAGTACTTGGATTTGATACAAAATACATGATTCTCTTTGAAAATGCATAGTTTATAATTTTATACATTCATTCATTATTAAAGACTTTGTAAGGAAGTACTTACCCCTGAAATGATGGAAAGATTGTACCTCAAAAGACCTCTATGTATTGGCGAGCACAGCTGCACCACCTCGGTCATCACCCGCCCATGCTTGCACTTGCCACCCTAACACCAGTGTCCCCCCAGAGGATACTTCCTGGGCTTCAGCTTGGCTTTTGTTGTTCTTATCAGACACTATGAGCAAAGCTCCCTACAGACAGCATTTCCACTAAGGACCCCACTTTAAATACCTTTTTTGATACTTTTAAGACTTGGTGTTGAAAAATTCAAAAGATGGCTTACCTTTGACAACAGCAGAATATGCTGATTCCCAGCACTAAGGGCAGCTGAGGGTCTGCAGCCGATATTCCCCTCCCCAGTGCCCTCGTTTATGAGCGATGGCCACGGGCCACCTGGCATTTGCTTTTGATGATAGTCTTGAACCCTTTGGGACCTAGCGTGTACTTTCTTCCCCTGAGTTCTTCCACGCATATAGGACTATATGATAAGGTATATTTTGGAGTCTATACTAGGGTATACTAGTTAATTCATAAGAGTGTTTAAGTGACTGACCACAGTCTAATCATTAATTACAAAAATAGGAATTTTAGGCTATACTATAGGAAAATATGGAGTAATGGCATGTTTATACTATATGTGATCCACACGTCTATTTTTACACCCAGGGTTATTTTTAGTTATGGAAGTCATGGAAAGAGTATGCTTTGGAAGGACCCTGTGCTTTCTGAAAAATCTAGATTTTATCTGAAGCTTTCTCCCTGTGGTCAGCTTCTCCTGTTGGGACACCAGAGGCTGAAGCCATGCGGTCACACAGGTAGATCATGCCCCATCACAGCCACCTACTTGCAA
This sequence comes from Arvicanthis niloticus, assembly GCF_011762505.2. Classification (NCBI taxonomy): domain Eukaryota; kingdom Metazoa; phylum Chordata; class Mammalia; order Rodentia; family Muridae; genus Arvicanthis; species Arvicanthis niloticus. Next base: position 7,203,926 of record NC_047670.1, on the reverse strand, counting down.
TAAGAAAATAGAGAAAGGGCCTAAAAAGTTATCCCTCTGGCGGCAATCTGCCACATTAGACAACCTTCTCCCATCGGGGATGGATCCCTGAGGGGCAGCTCAAACCCAAGCAGAGCCACACGCCCCTCAGTGAGCCTTCTTTTCTCTGCCTTGCTGTGTTGCTAAAATGAGAGATGGGGCTGACCTGGGGCAAGGAATGCACATTTAACAAGGCGACCAGATGAAGCAGTTATCGATTTCCAGAGCTATACAACAGGAACAATTATATTATACTTCATTGTCACTTGGTGAAGGCCAACCCCATCCACTCTAATCCTGGAGCAGGTGGGGGGTGCAGAGCCTGAAGAATTCAGTCTCAAGCCCTCCTAGGTTGTCTGCCACTCTAACTCAGCATACTGTCTTACTGACTCTAGCTCCGGCTAGGTGACCACACTTCGTGTCCTAAGGCACATGGAAGGGAGTAGCTGCTGCTTCTCAGCGGGCTGAGTGTGGCAGAGTGGTGCCAGTGCAGACCCTCTCCTCACAGCCCAGGGACTCCATCTGCTGACAGACAGCGAGCGTTTCATAGGGAGGGTAGCCACTCACTGAACAAAATGAGCATCCCGAGGGTAAGCAGCCATGCCCTGGGGTGGTGACTTCAGAACAAGCATTCAGTAACAGTAATGGCTCATCTGGATCTGGACACATTTGGCTTCTGGGTTAGGAGATGAGGACCAAGAGGAAAACAAGGTGTCTACTCAAAAATCTGCCAAGATGGCCGAAATGGCAGTTAGACAGGACCTCTTCTTTCAGACTCTCACTAAAGTTACGTCTTCTCCAGAGTGTTGGTTTTTGTTTTCAGTCACGGATAGAGACAAAGCAGAAAAAACGGGAGGAGGCGTCTGTGTTTGCCAAAGGTTTCCTGCTTTAATCATAGCTCTCTTGCCTTTCCTAGGGGTTGCCTTTTTCTGAATGAAAAGTTTAGGGGGACTTGATCATAGTAAAAAAGTGAACTAGTTAATCAGTCTTAAGGATTGCTTATGCCTTGCAGCATAAAAGGGGTACTCTCTTTGGAGGTTCACAATTCAATAATGTCCACTGGAAAAGAACATTTAAAAAAAGAACAAACTACTATTTGATTGTAACCTGATCCTTACTTCAAAATCTAGTTATTTGCTTTGTTTTTGTTCACTGAGACTAGGCCCTTTGTCCATACTGCCAGTCAAGCACAGCCAGCCATACAAACGGTACCTTTCTGTCGGAGTAGAAAGGGGCAAAACAATTCTGCCTCCCAGCACTTAAGTACTTCAAACACAAGAGCGTCACCAATGATAATAAGACAGGACCCTGCTCATGAGCTAGGTAACTGGCCAATCTAGTTTTCTGGGGGTTCTAGTCCTATGACCAGATGGTTTCTGGGGGTTCTAGTCCTATGACCGGATGGTTTCTGGGGGTTCTGGTCCTATGACCGGATGGTTTCTGGGGGTTCTGGTCCTATGACTGGATTCCTTGTGAGTGTTTTAATCTGAACTCAGGACGCCCACCCTGGCGCCCGGGAGCCTTGGATGGAGTTCACTTATATACCGGACAGCCTTATAATCATAATGGAAGCAATCTCAAAATTTGCCAGCATCACTTAAACTGCATTCAAATTTGCACACTGTAACTGATCTAGGCACTGCTAGCATGCTTCCAGGGCTTTCCGATTTGGTTCTACACACTGTAACTGATCTAGGCACTGCTAGCATGCTTCCAGGGCTTTCCGATTTGGTTCTACACACTGTAACTTTGAACTGGGTTTTAACTACAGCCAGCATCAATTTAAACTCAGAGTCGGAAAGGCCAGAGGCCAGCAGCAAAATGTGTTTTCCTAAAGAGCCAACATTGTTATTATAATACTGCTTTAGCCAATAAACTCCTATACCTTACCATTTCACTGGATGGAACTGAAGGTGATGACATTTGCACTCAGTGACATGAGTGTACTCTTAAGCACTGGGAACACGGTGGGATCGTGGGAATCTGTGGCTCCAAGTCACAGTGGAGGACACCTGGGCCAGGTCTCTCTCCTTCTCTGCAGGTCATGATGGTGCCAGCTCATAGGTTTGAGCAATGTCTTGGCCTGGATGTGGGAGTGGCCTTAGGATTTGTTTTCTATACTAGATTCATATGAAGATCAAAGTCTGAATGAGACTGTCCCTGTAGCATCAGGACTTCAATAGAAGACAGAGCTTAAAACAATGTGCTTTCTCAGAATAATGAAAGTTTCATCTGTGCAACCCTCCACACATGTGACATAGTTATTCTCAGTTTTATTTCACCCTCCGAGAAAGAGACTATGGTTTTCTATGTGGAAAAACTTCCTTTAAGGTGAATGGATTCCTGAAAACACCTAAGTACTTACTAGTTCTGAAGCAAGGGCCTTGCCAGATCAGAGGTGAAATTATATATATATATATTAGAGGGATAGCCTAGGGAGCATGGGAAGAGGGCAGAGGGCATTGGCACGGGAGGTACCATGTGCCACTGTAAAGCTGCAAGCACCTGGCTGCCTCCACAAAGGCACATGACTGCTTTTTCCCCTCCTTTCCTTCCTTTCTTCCTTCCTCCCTCCCTCCCTTTTGCCAGCCCTTCATCACAGTGGTCATGGTAGCAGACACAGTAAGAGTCAGGGGTACAGCTATTCAGTACTTTGGGGTGTGGCCTGGGTATGCCAGGAGGCAGCTCCTGCAAGAGCTGGGTGACAACTCAGTGCATTCTGATCAGGGGCAAGGCTAATCTAAAGAGATGACATTTCTGTTTTTTTGTCTTCCATGAGAATATTCTCTAGAGAGAAAGTGCTTCTTTCCTCTTTTGAAATGTCTGCTGTTCAGACTGTGCCAGCACATGAGTCTATGGTGCTCACGGAGGCCTCTGGGCCTGTTAGCTACGGAGTGGGGAACTGATCTCCGCATCTAAATACCGTGGTCACAGGACGCCTCTGCCCCACACAGTGTTTCTTTGGTCTGCAGCACTGGCCGAGATGTATGTTAGTGGTCAACAATGTCAGGTGATGCTGTGTCTCCAATCTGGATCTGGCAAGCTGGCCTGATGCCTGTGGGTCCTGACTGTCAAAAGCTGAGTGAGGGTCCTTCCTTTTCAGTAGCTTATCAGCTGCCTAGTGCACCACCACTTCCACTGTTGGTCCTGACATGCCCTGAACATCTGCAGTCCTTTTCCAGCCGTTCTAGGGCATCTAAATGTACAGCCTTTGGAAAGATGCTTCCATGTATAGGTAGAGTAAGACGCACACAGTTCAAAGCCATGCAGCAGTGAAAACTTTCTGGGCACCCAAATGTCATCCATCAGTGGTGCTATCCAGGGAGGTGGCATGGGCTAGCTGCAGCCCGCTCAGACACTGGGTGCAAGGCTGCACATGGGGTTCCCTCACACAATGCCTTTACAGTTCCCATTGAATAGACGGTAAACCTTACATGGAACCAAAGCCTTCTGAGTAATCACTAAGTTACCCAGCAGGTGCACGGCTGTCCTACCTCAGCTTCTGTTTTGAAACTGTCTGCATAGTCGGCTAAACTGGGCTAGCTTTTGGAGTCAATAAACTTTTGGGAAGATGTTTTCTTTAACAGTGAGTGGGCTTGAGGATGTAGAACAGCTTAAAATAGCCTTGGCAACGTTCACAACTGTTTGTGCAGCTCCCATTTCTTACATCTCATGGGAATACTGCAACTTTCTGCTCACAAGCTTGTGTGCCTGTGAGTTTTTCATAGTGAAAAACAAACAAAAGTCAAACGGTCCTGATGAGGAAATTTCTCAGTTGACAGCAGTAAGAACAAAAATCACAAACACTGCTGACTGTTTAAAGGTTCTTTGGGCATATGTACTATGGTTTTAGACACTGCCACCCAAATAATGTTCGCTTATTAAATGCAGGCATGGTGTTCTGATAGGTGAAAACTCATAAGAGAATTCATATCACACTAGAGGAATATTTCTTCCACGGCCTAGAAGCCTATGTGCTAGCATCTTTCCTTAGGTTTAAAACATAAAAGGTAAATCTTCATGTGCCATCCCCCCGCCCCCACAAAGATGCTTTGAATACACACTGGTCATGACGAAGGAATAGTTGCTGCTTCACTGATTCTCTTGCAAATGACCTATCTATCTCTTCTGCATTTCTACCCCTGCTCAGAGGGTTAATTGAAAATACACACATCAAAACACTTGCTTAAAAGAGGCATAGCCCTTGGATTGGTGGACAGGAACCGTGTACCAGATCTACACTCCCTGCCCATTAAAATACTGCATTTTAAAAAATAAGCTACAATGTATAAAACCAAGGTCATTTCCACAAAGTGTTCATGTTCTCTGTGATTATAAAACACGGTATCTTGTAAAATATTTCCAGTTCTGTTAAACTTGAGAAGTACTAATGCTTATTATAAAAGTGTCATGTCTCTTGCAGAAGCCTAAGCAGTATATTTCTTTCATTTGGAAATTTAAGTTGTTATTATTATTATATTTTAAGATTACATTTACCATAACACAATACCATCATGATTCTCAGACACACACACAACAAAAGTTATAAAACATGAGATTGTCTTAGGAAAAAAAGGAGCTATTTACAAAACAGCACAGGAGATGAAATCCCGTTTTGATTCCTGGTCCTGTGATAGGTACACTCTTTAAAGCACATGTATCATGAGAAACGGACCTTTTCCAAGTCTGACATCAGAAGCATGTCTTGAGTACACTTCACACTTCCTTGCTCTGTTGGAGCAGAGTTACTCCAGATAACTGGTACCTAAAAGCGCTAACCCCATTTTATGTACTAACTTCCCATGGCTAATTACAATGCAGAAAAGACAGGATGAAATGGTTGCCAAGGGAGGAATCCCTATGGGTAGGAGGATCGGGCACCTGTGTGCTGCTGGTAGGTTTCTTTCTTACAGAAATAAAATTGCCAGTGGACTCATGTGCCTAACATGCCCTTCAAAATGACCCACGCCTCCAACTCTATTTGTCATACTGACAGGCCATGCTGGTTCCACTCATGTGCATGGATTCACACAGGTCAATGCTATAGCTGACGTGGGCGGTAGAAATCCTATCGATATGAGAAAAGGCAGCACCTTGTCCACAGAGTCCACGGCAGTGTGCCCCTGAACGTGCCACTAAAGCAGACCACACGTCGTGGACAGCTTTCTCTCACTTAGAGGATGCTGTGTATAGCTAATAAACAGTTGCCCAAACCGAGATTACAACAAGGAACAGCAAGGCTTTTTGTTCACAATTACATTCAGAGGAAGCCTCACCATGTCTGTGAATACCCAGCAGGCTCTGCACCTGTGGCTCAAACAGCAGTCAGCTTTAGGTCAGCTACAAAGAGACAGTTATGCATGGGGTACCTCTGCCACACCTCACAGAAGTTGCCTGCCTGTCTAGTTGACATTAATTTGTCTCGAAATGATACTGAGAGTTTACATAAAGAAAAACTTGTTCTGACAGAAAAGACTTGAGGTGATAAAAATCTTCCTAGTCTTGGGTTCTCCACATCTCTTCCCACGTCACCCTTGTCTCCCTGAGGAAGTGAGCAGTGTTTACAGTATTCTGCTACTATGCTCAACAGATTCTCGTGTGTATAGTTCTCACCTCTTTTCTTAGAACCTTCTCCAGTGAACGCCACCTTTGTCTTGCAGTACAGCTGAAGTGGGAGATGAAATGGACTCTCACAAGGCTTGCTCACTTTAAGCCCAGGGCTTCTGGTGAAAGTCTGACGTACTTGGATACCAGAGATGGCAGACTCCAACTCACATCAGCTTGAATTGCAATGGGGAACAATTTGGCTTCAATTTTTTTTTCCAACATACTTGTGCCCATCTCTGAAGATACTTTTGGAGATCCCAACACCAGTGCTGTTCTCTACAGAGGATGTTCATGTACATCTTGGTCACAGGAGCAAGGAGTTTCCTCATAAGGTAATCTCTTGGACATGGTGCTGTCAGTGGGCACTATAGGCCCACTCTTTCTTCCTGGTGCTGGCTTTTGCCAACCCAGAGAACCTAACTTCCCAGACATAAGGTGGCAGGTGAGCCTGATGGTCAGTTTGTGGCCGTCTTGTTTCAGACATCTGCAGCAGACACGGAGGACTACTGGCTGAGCAGCCTAAGAAGACGAGCAGAAGACAGGGACACGTAGACCGGCGTGGTCCCCTTGACACATATGCTGGGGTTTTTCTCCATGTTGTCTCACCGACTTTCACAAACTAAGCATCAGTATTCTGGGAAGGCTAACTATTGCCTGTTGTACACACAGCTTTCTAGCTGGTGAGAGAATGTCCTGTCAGTCACTGTGACATGCTTTTTCCGGGAGAAATGAGAAAACATTTTAGTAAGAAAGGGCATCATGGAAGAATAATATTAGACATCTCCATAGACAAAAATTTATTAAATCACTGCTCCTTTCCCAGTCAGGGCTATCAGCCCTGGGGGTCCTCAGACTAGCAGCCCGCTCGCCAAGCCATCACTCACACCTTCTTTCTCTATTTCTCCACAAAATGAACACACAAAAAGAACTTAGTTTCATGGAGATGGCATGAAATGAAAAGTCAGGCTTCATTTGGCACTTCGCTTGGTTCCCCAAATAACAAAATAACTACTTAAAAAAATGTAACTCATAAAAAAAGGTAACCCATACAATCAGTAAGCAATTCAGAGCTTTCTGGTCCCCTGGGGTTATACCCTTCCACACAGGGACTAGGCATACTGTCCAGAACTGTACTCAGGATTTGTCTGCACCTTGGAAACTGGATCAGAAAAGAGACAGTGTCTAGGGCTGGCCTGCAGACTAGGGCCCTAGGCAGGGGTGGGGACGCACAGGAGCTGGGGTGATGGAGGCTTTCAGAAAACAAGGGTTCCAGGTCAGGTACATTTGGAGTCATGACTGTGCTGACAACATGCACAGCTAAGCAGGCTCGGATTGGCCCTTAGGCTGTGTTTCTGGGGGAGACAGCTCAGTGCCTTAAGGAACATCCCAAAGTTCTTCAAGAGAAGGTAGATTTAATTTCACATCACTTTAATATTTTGGTTAATCTTCATTAAGGGAGTTTTGCTGAGGAGAAAACCCTCTAGCCTAGGGTCCATCTATTGTTTAAGCACATGGTGAACTTGACCGCCACTGACAGAGATGACAGGGCCTCTGGGAGCAGCTGGAACACCGTTTCCAGGCAGTGCGGTTACAGGAGATAGGAGAGAGGACATGCCCAGGGGAAAGAATCTAGCTCTGGACTTTAAAAACAAAATGCTGTTTTCTGGTTGCAGGTCAAAACGTCTGGAACAGGCGTTGATCATCAACCTACGGGGAATCAGATAAAGCTTTCTCTTTTCTCTAGAAATGAGTGTTTTGTTTTTCTTTTAAGAATCCAAAGGAAAAGATCAGGATCTCTTTTCTGTTTTCCTTGATTTCCATGATAAAAAAACCACATGAATTTAAAATATAAAATTGCCCGCACCAGTTACGGGTGTTCTGCCATAGAACCTCCATACATACCCTATATATAAGAAGGGTCGTCTCTGATTCCTATGTGATTCTCTCTATTCTGTAAAAAAGCACTATGTACAATCTTTAAACATATATTAAGCTTTCCTCTGTGCAATGTCATTTAACATTCATATGGCTGACACCGTGTTCCCATCCCTACCCAGCGGCTCCTATAAGGTGCTCTTACCGTGCATAGGCACAGACCCTCAGCTGTCTTAAGCAGGGCAGACAGAGATGAGTCCTCACAAGGCTTGATGGCTGCTCCAAGCTCTAACCCTCAAACAGCCAAGTCCACCAGCATAGACATCCCGACAGCTGGAACCCAGCATAAGCCTTGGCCCTACTGAATGGACAGAGTCCTATACCAAGATGCATTTGCCTTTGGGCATCCTGTAAGTTCGTTTCTGAACAAATTCTTAATTCATAGTTCCAATATTTTATAAGACAACGAAGTTTAGCTTTCCATTATCCATATACATCACCGAGTCCACCAAGTCATCCCCTAGCTGTGTAAAGCACGCCATCTACAAAAGTGCACTCACAATGGAGGCTGGCTTGTGGCCCCAGTGGGTCTTTCCCACAGACAGGGATGTGTCAGCTGTGGTCTGCTGGAAGCAAACATGGGGCCAGTCTGGAGTTTTCTACCTGGGCGGAGCTGGAGAGCCAGATGCTAACCCAGGGTCCTGGCTACCGTCTTGGCGGGACCAAGTAGGGCACACTATCCAAGCTGCAGTACGCGTGATATCCCTGAAAGAAGCATCAAGGCTTACCAGATTGGCGCCAGCTCTCATCTGAGCCATGGCAGGTAGAGACATAGCAGTGCCACTACTTGGGATCCAAGGACGATTCCCAGATGCTTTCTGCAGTGCCTCTTGGTGTCCTGCACTCAGGTGATGGCTGAAATGACCCCACACCTTTGGCTTTATGTTACTCAGGGCCTCCAAGCTAACATCTTTACAATGGTTCCACTTGGGGTCCTTCTTAAAAACAAAACAGACACGGAAAAGCTCTGTCTTGAAATACATCATGATCCGGACTGCTCCACGGAGTCGGACAGAAAACAGGGAAACACCTATTCACAAGGTAAGTACTAGCTTTTATACAAATGCTACCTCACAGTGTGTAGCTTATGGGAGTGTCTGTGAAGATTATGAGCATATTGTTTTCAGTGTCAAAAACCCTCGAAAACACCACAGTTCAGAAGGCTTATCAAAACCTGCCTTTTCTCTAGGTAAAACGGGCCTGGATGGCTAAGCTGCTACAGAAGACCAGTTTTAAGACAGACAGGAAGCAAAGGAAGCTGGCTTTTCCTTCAAAGGAAAAAGTCCTTCTTGGTGCTCTCTCACCTGGTTCTCAGAGCTGATTTTTTTTTTTTTTTTTTTTTTTTTTTTTTTTGCTTTAATTCCACCAAGAAATTACATTCCTGGAATTTCAGGAAGGGCCTTCCCTGGGCCTTTGGAAGGAAGGTGAGGCAGGGATGCTCAGTCGATGAATCGCTGGCAGGCCTTCTTCCAACGGCAGGCAGTGCACCACATGTCTCTGTTTTCCATCCCATAAACCTTGCGGCACTTTTTGCCTTCTCCTCTGGGCTTCCTGCAAGAAAGACAGCACCAGATGGGTTAAGGGACAGGAACTGGGTGGGCATTCTGGGAAGACTTCAGAAGAATAAAGGGGAAAACAGAAGAAGACAAAACCCACCCAGAATGGAGTAGGAGCTCTCTGTAGGGTTGGGTATTTCTCTGGCCACTGTACTTAACCTGTTTCTAAATCCCATTCATGGAAATGTTTCCATGTCCATGGTGTAAGAGTAAGGAGGTAACCAGAAGAGATGGGGACTGTGGAGGTGAGCCTGGGGCAGTAGGAGGAGGACACTGGAACCTATATGGAGCTGGACGTGATGGCATGTGTCTGCGATTGCCTGTAATCCCAGTGTTTATACAGCAAGGTAGGAGGGGAGAGAGATCCTTGCAGGCTCTTGGAGCAGCTTGCCTGCAGCAGGTGAACAAGACACCCGCCAAGACAAACTACCGAGCTGTCTTCAAAGCTCCACATGTGCATTCCGGGATCCACACTCATTTTCTGTTCCTGCCCCCAAAGACCCTGCTTATGACCAAACAAATAAACAAACAACAGCAAAAATACACAAAACACACAACAGCAGAGAACAACATTCTCTCCCAAATTTTCAGTGTGTGTTTCCAGTGTTCAGAATTTTGGTTGAGGCTTCCTGGGAGACTCTCTTGGACAGAGACTGAAACTAACTTATCATTAATGTCATACAGAAGTAAATGCAGGGCAGTGATTACTGCTATCTATCCTACAAACTACACGTGCCCTTAACTACCGGCTAGATCACGGGAAGGAAGGATGGCGTTTTACAGTGGCTCACACTTGGCCTCCTTTTTTGCTATTTCTCTATTTCTTAGGAAATCCCTTTGAGGTGAAGTAGTCACCTCAAAAGTCATCAAGCAGTCATCATACCTTAGAGTGACTGTCCCTCTGGGTGGGGAGGACAGGGTCGTATGGGTGTGCTGTCTCTGCTCTCCTGAGCCCGCTGCATGATGATGTGTTGGAGACACCTGGGAAACAAGGACAGTCAGGACTTGTGCTGGTTAATGTGTGATTAATGTGTGCCAGTTAACTCACCTCAGACCCCAGAAAGTGGGGAGTGGGCATGCTCCTGCTGGCAACCTTTCACTCATTGCCATTATCTTTCATACTCCCACAGAAAAGCCAGTTAAGTCCTGAGCAAACAACGGCTTTTCCAGCTCCAAGTTCTAAACACTGCCACAGTCATACCCTGTAAACCAACATGGCCAGGTCTATTCCAGTCATATTGCACTCTCTTGTGCCATCTCTGTGTGGGCTCAGGGACAGAACCCAGGCTTGTCAAGCTTGGGCAGCAGCAAGCTATTTACCCATGGAGCCTTCTCACCAGCCTGTTCTCTACATTCTAGTTTTTGTTTTGTATCTCAAACTTTTCCAATAGTCTACCTTGAAGTTAATTTACCAAATATAAAATATACTTTGTATCACTATGGATAGTACCACGTGCTATTATTAATAAATGGACGCAATTATTATGCTATGAGACCGCACCACGTTTACTGAGTATATGTTCCTTCCAGTGAGTTTAAAGGGCTCTAACTTGCAGTTTTCCCATCATGGCTAACCTTTCCAGATATTGAGATACTTGCGGCATCTGGAACGTGTTTTACATAGGAAGATTTGACTTTGCTGTTTCCCACACTGACAGCGGGAACAGTAGGCATCCTGCAACGCTAGCTGAGGAGACTGCTTAAGAAAGGTCATGATTGCCTTGAGGTCAGAGCCCATGAGCGCTTCAGCCAGGGTTCAGACTTGCCATGCCCTTCTATGTATGTTTTAGAGAATTTTCTTTGTGATCTGTCATATGGACTAGAAAAGATTTTTTGACTGGAAGAATCTTTCGGTAGCATTTTAGACCCTGTTTCTAGGCAATAAAAAAATAACACCCAAGCATCTTCGCTGGTTACTTTTCTTGTGGTTAAGACAGCACACATGAGAGGCGTGACTCACAGGAGATGTTTATCTCTGTTCACACTTCAGGGATGTTGTCTATCATGCTGGGAGGGGGCATGGTGGGAGCTTGGGCACAGCCTGCTCAACTTTTCATTTTGCAAAAGCAGGTCAGGCTGGAAGCAGACATGAACTTTAAGAACCATCCACAGCAATCCACTTCCTCCAGCTAGACCTCACCTCCTTTTTTTTTTTTTTGAGACAAGGTCTTATGTAGCTCAGGCTATCCTCAACATTTTTTTTTTTTTTTTTAAACTATGTGGTGAAGGGTGGCCTTGAACTCTTGATCTTTCTGTCTTTACCTTTCAAGTGCTGGGACTAGAGGCAAATACCACCATGCCTAGCCTCCTGCTACCCCTAAAATTTTATGCTGAAATTTTAAATCCTGAGCCTGGCTGTATTAAAAGATAAGCCCTTCAAGGAATTAAAGTTAGATGAAGTTATTATAAGAGTAGGACCCTGCACCAATAGAATTGGTGTTATAAAAAGAGATCCCAGACAGCGCACACATACCTCAACAAGAAGAGATTGCAGAGGGCTGGTATACATACACACCTTCTCTCTGAGCCCCCACTTCACCTCACTATCGACTGTACACACTAAGAAAAAGCCAGATGAAGACACAGCTGTAACAGTGACAACGGAAAATCCCGGAGAGCGCCCTCACCAGATGTAAACAGCCGCTTCCAGGAAACACACTGCTGCCACTCACACTGCCGGTCTATGCTGTTGTTGTAGCTTAGATGACGGGTGAGGGCCTGTTCACTCCTCAGCCTTGAGCTAGAGAAGCATGCATATGTGGCAGGGCAGTGGTGTCTGCATAGAGGAGTCTTCACTGCTACACTTTGGGAAAGGCTCTGATGCTGGGGCTCACGAAAACCCGTACTCAAGAAATCTGGCACAAAAGTGAATAAAGCAAAAGCCAGGAGCCCTGGGGACAGCTCAAGGGGGCTTTCTGTAGGAAGTATCCCAAGGCTTCTCTTCAAAACTAGATCTCAGGGATGAGGGAGGAAAGCTACACTGAACCCAGAAACAACCTCTGGGCATTTGTTTGGGAGTACAAAGACAGAAGAGATTTTTATTAACTAGAAACCTTTCTGTTTGCAATTTTTTAGACACACCCATTCTTAATGTTCTTCATCATTTAAAATGGTGAGAGTTGCTATCCGAAGCTATCATGCCATTTGAAAGTGAGGAGCTTCATGCTCCTAGACTCTGCCTGGCTCTCTATTTCACACGGTTCAGGGCTAGCACACTGGTTGGCATGAAGTCAGTGGACAAGCCAATTGTGAAGCCATGTGGATGCACACTTAGGAAAGCAGGCCCACCGGCAAGAACCACAGGACGGGAGGTGTCCTGCTTTATTTTCTTTGAAAGCACTGATAGGGAGTTCAGAAGCATAAGGAATAATTTTAGAGTTGCATTCCTGTCTTTCTAGAGTCAAACAAAGCTTTTAAAAATATACTCACAACCTTAAAATAGAAACGGCAAGCATGACTGTTGAAGTGTTTACCTTCAGTCCTGGCCGAAGCAGATTACAAACCAGAGACCAGACATTCTCTCGTCTGGAGAGAATAAATTAGAAATGGGAGGCAGAGGCTGGGAGAGGACTCAGTTATTAGAGCTCCTGCTGTGTGATTATGAGGACCTGAGAGCAGAACACAGTAGCATGCACAGTGGACAAAGTGACATGCCACACATGTAACTCTGTGTGCTCTGGGTTCAGAGACCCTGCCTCAAACAGTAAGGGGCAGCAGATGAGGAAGACAATCTCTGTCAACTTCTGGTCTAAACACACATACCTACAAAAGTACTCCCTCCGGAAACAAATGAAAAGAATGAGTGAGAAATGGCCACAGAAGGGAGACTTTCCAGTTGACCCAGACACTACATCTATCTTTTGTGCAATCTCCCTGCTAGGATGCCCCCGGAAACCAAAGCAAAATGAAAAAAAAAGGTGGGGGGGGGAATCGAGACTGAGGTAGCATCAGCTATAAGTGTCCACGGAAGAGTTCTAAGATTTCAGTGTTGGGAAACAAACAACATAAGGAATCATGGCTGGCATCCTACAAACACTTTCAGGAACTAGGAAAAGAGATGGCTGGTTAAAAACCGGAACCATGTCTCTATGATGGTCTAATTAGAAAGAGCATAGCAGAACCGGGTGCACGCCTTTAATCTCAGCACTTGGGGGGGGGGAGGGGCAGAGGCGGGTAGACCTCTGAATCTGAGGCCAGCCTTGTCTACAGAGTGAGTTCCAGGACAGCCAGGGCCACACAGAGAAACCCTGCCTTGAACTCACCCTCTCAAAAACAGCAGCGCTAAGCCAGGCACAGCGGATCCGGAGGCCGGACAGCACATTCAAGGTGTGCCTGGGCTGAAGAGTGAGCTAAAGTCCAACTGAACAAGCAGCTGAGTTTGTGCATCCATGTAAAAAGCACGAGGAGAGCTGCAGCTGCCCAGCATGAGGCCTTGTTCAGCTCTGACCACCAAATGGAATGTGGTGGTCATGACTAGCTCATCTCACGGGCCAAGCCACATGGCCTACATGCTTGCAATGTCTTCCTAAGTTAAAGTGAGGAGCTCAGAAACTGTTACACTCTCAGCCTGGAGGTGGAACCGGAACTGTAGCTTTCACAATAGGCATGATGGTGACTAATCTTCAAGTGAACTTGATGAGATTTAGAATACACACCTCTGGTGTTACTGGGATAGTTTTCCCAGTAACCTACTGGAGGAGGAAAAGACCTATGCTGAGTGTGGGTGGCACCATTCTGTGGCCTGGGCCCTGGATGAAAAAAGAAACAGATGGAGCCAAGTGGAGCACCACCATTCACCTTTTTGCTACAGGCCATGGATACACCCACTGCCATGCCTTCCTCACCATGGTGGGCCAGGAGCCCTAATAAACCCTCCCTTCCTTCAGTTCCTACTGTCAGGGCTGGTCACAGCAATAGGAAAAGTAAATATACCAGGCTATCAAAGAAGGTGTCTTAGCCTCTTCCTCTGTTGCTGTGATAATATACTCTGGAAAGTGTTTATTCTGGTCCCCAGTTCAAGTGTACAATCCATGATGTGGAAGCCAATGCATGGGAACCTGAAGCACTGGATACAATGTATTCACCATCAAACACTGGATACAATGTATTCACCATCAGGATGCAGGCTCTTCTCTTCTCCAGTTCCTGTTCTTCATTTGCATTATCTAGACACTCAGCCAACCATGCCAACCATAGTAGCCCCATCTTTCCATTTCTATTAACACAAGATAATCTCCCAAAGGCATGTCTGGAGGCCTGTCTCCCAGGTTTAGATTTCTGTCAAATTGACAGCACTAACCATCAACGAAAGACAGGTAGTATCAAATAGCAAATCACTCTAGGCTTTTTTATGTCTACCAAGAAAAAAAGTCTCCTAGAGAAAATGGTTCACAATTATCTGATGGCCACATGGGTGGATCAATGTTTGTGCCACAAATAAAACTAAAGATAATGTCCACGGTCACCCTTTGAGAGTGGACAGGGGCCACCACTGTTCAGTGGCTTTAGAAATTATTCCATATTTATGCTAATGCTTAAAAACCACAATCCAAGAGTATTTTCTAAAAAGGCCTACTTCCCGAGCCATGTGGGGGGGGGGCGTGTCGGCTGACCCCTTCTATGAAGTCTGGTAACTATGCATGGAAAGAGCATGACGTAGTTTACCTAGTTACTCAGAACTTCCACAGCAGGCTTTTAGACTTGCTGGGAACCCTTGACTTGCCAGGGCTGGGTAAGGTGGGGAAGAGAAAATAAGTTAACATCTGCTTTTGTGAGCCTCAGGAGTCACGGCCCTGTGAGCGAGCATAGCTGCTACACAGGGAGGTCTCTTGGTATTCTGTGAAAACTATGGAAGACCCAGAAAGTTTTTAAATGAACTGTTAGGAGCCAAATTAATTCATGGCGATTTATCAGAATCACTTAATACATTGAGTCATTTTTTATTTACTATCTAAATAACTGCTGCATATTTTAGCATTCATCTACTTTCAAATTATCCATCACATATGGATTGCTCAGGCTTTAAAAGAAAACTATGATTTCAATTTATTTTTTAGATTTTCAAATAGCATACCTCCAAGACAATACATCAAACTAATAAAATTTATGAATTTGTAATGATAAATGCCAGCTTTTCTGTATGAGGTATGAATCAAGCCACTAATTCAACCATCTTTTGAACACATAACTATAGCACCAACACAAAATACATTTCCAGCACTAAGAGCTGATAGTTTCTTCTAGGTTTCCAAAATATCAGTCAAAACATCTTTTCCCAGCTGCACCCATCTGAATCACAAGGTGCCTTGCAGGTAAATCTGTGTCACTTAGAAATATATATGTGGTATCGGAGAGATGGCTGAGCCAGTAAGAGCACTCTTCCAAAGGACCTGGGTTTGACGTCCAGCACCCACACAGCAGCTCACAGCTGTCTGTAACTGCAGTTTCAGGGATCTAATGTCCTCTTCTAGTCTCCACGCACAGAAATACATGCAAGCAAAACACTTATACACATAATTTTTTTTAATCTTTTAAAAAAATGTAGAAGCATATGCCTTTGGAATGTAGATAGGATGGTGAACACCTGTAATATCAGCATTTGGGCATTGTAGGATCAGCAGTTCAAAGGTCATCCTAGACTATACAGAGTCTAGGCCACTTGAGATACTACCTCAAGAAAAAAAAGAGAAAAATCAAAATGTAGTAGCATGGGGCACTGAGCAGATCCCGGGCGAGCAGCTCTGCCCCCAATCTCACAGAACCCAGAGGAAGCGGGGCTCTCAGGAGCTCTAATCCGAGCAGTATCTTAGGTAAGGAGGCAGCAACACTCACCCCAAACAGGGAGTAACTGGGACCCACTAGGACCCAGGAAGTCACTCCTGGCCTGGACCACTGGTTCCATCCTGTCTGTGGAGCAGATCCTGGGCCTCAGATCTAATCGCTGCCGTAGTAACACTCACCCCACACAATTCTGATACAACCAAGATAATAGGAAAGACAGGCTCCAGTCAGAGACAGGGAAGGTAGCACTAAGGAGATCCAGATGGTGAAAGGCAAGTGCAAGAACATAAGCATCAGCAACCCAGGGTACTTGGCATCATTAGAACCTAGTTCTCCCACACAAGAAAGTCCTGAATTCCCTATATCACTAGGAAAGCAAGATTCAGATTTAAAATCACTTCTAATGATGATGTTAGAGGACTTTAAGAAGGACATTAAATAACACTCTCAAAGAATTTGAGGAGAACACAGGTAAACAGGTAGTACCCCTTAAAGTGGAAACACAAAAATCCCTTAAAGAATTACAAGAGAACACAACCAAACAGGTGAAGGAATTGAACAAAACCATCTAGGACATAAAAATGGAAGTAAAAACAATCAAGAAATCACAAAGGGAGACTACAATGGAGATAGAAAACCTAGGAAAGAAATTAGGAGTCATAGTCACAAGCATCACCAACAGAATACAAGAGACAGAAGAGAGAATCTCAGGTGCACAAGATACCATAGAAAATATTGACACAACTGTCAAAGAAAACGCAAAATGCAAAAAGTTCTTAACACAAAATATCCAGGAAATCCAGGACACAAGGAGGAGACCAAACCTAAGGATAATAGGTATAGATGAGAGTGAAGATTCCCAACTTAAAGGGCCAATAAATATCTTCAACAAAATAATAGAAGAAAACTTCCCTAACTAAAGAACGAGATGCCCATAAACATACAAGAAGCCTATAGAACGCCAAATAGACTAGACCAGAAAAGAAATACCTCCCGTCACATAATAATCAAAACACCAAGTTCATAAAACAAAGAAAGAATATTAAATGCAGTAAAGAAAAAAAGCCAAGTAACATATAAAGGCAGACCTATCAGAATTACACCAGACTTCTCACCAGATACTATAAAAGCTAGAAGATGCTGGACAGATGTCATACAGACCCTAAGAGAACACAAATGCCAGCCCAGGCTACTATACCCAGCAAAATTCTCAATTACCATAGATGGAAAAACAAGATATTCCATGACAAAACAAAATTTACACAATATCTTTCCACAAACCCAGCATTACAAAGGATAATAGCGGGAAAGCACCAATACAAGGAAGGTAATTATACCCTAAAAAGAGCAAGAAAGTAATCCTCTTTCAACAAATCCAAAAGAAGACAGCCACACAAAGATAACTTCACCTCTAATAACAAAAATAACAGGAAGCAACAATCACTGTTCCTTAATATCTCTTAACATCAATGGACTCAATTCCCCAATTAAAAGACATAGGCTAATGGACTGGATACCTAGACAGGACCCAGCATTTTGCTGCATGCAGGAAACCCACCTCAGTGACAAAGACAGACTCTACCTTAGAATAAAGGCTGGAAAACAATTTTTCAAGCAAATGGTCCTAAGAAACAAGCTGGAGTAGCCATTCTAAAATCTCCATCCCGAGAAAACAAAGGGAGGGACTCATGGCTCCACCTGTATAGGTAGCTGAGGGTGGCCTTGCCAGGCATCAGTGAAAGTGGAATGCCTTGGTGCCTGAAAGTTTGGATTCCCTAGTGTTGGGGAATTCAAGAGCAGGGAGGCAGGAATGGGAGGATGGTGGGAACATACCCTCATAGAAACTCCCAGAATTATATGGATTAGACATGACAGAGGCAGACCAGCAGAAGACTAGATTCCAGAATTCAAACAAAAAATTATCTTGATGCTAAAATTTGTTTTGAGAATTGTATATTGCAGAATACACAGCCTTGGTTTATCTACTCATCAAGCAAGCTGAGCAGACCTGCTCAAACCTCTGATGTCCTGGAATTTCAGCTGGATGCAGTGAAGAGAGAGTCCGAAGTTTATCAATTTACTCTTCCCCCTACCCCTCTTTTAATATCTCAATGCCCGTAATCAGCTTGAAGAAGTTAATGAAGAGTCAGCGCCCCTATTCCCTGGACTGAGGTGGTTAATATAGGGCTGTCTTTCTAGGGAAAAGTAGTGGTTTAGTTGGAACAGGGAGGATTAGCTAGGATTTATTGCATAGCCATAACCTATTGGTAGAAATATGTATAATTGTTATTAAGATGAAGTTATAATTTCTTAAATAGTACAAAATTTACTTTGATTTCAAATTTAAGGTTTTTATTGGTACGAGTTTCTTATTGATATAAAAGTGAGATTAATATTGTTACTCTCTAAATGTGCCTATATAACACATTTAGGAATACACGGCTTAGACCCAGTCCTTCTTTAACCTTTTTAACTGATTTGAGATGGTCAGCCTGTGGGTTAAAGGCCTATAGCAAATTCATGGCTCTGAGTTTACTGTTATGGTGTTTTCTATATTTTATTTAGAAATAGCTGAGAGGAGTTAACAGACAACAGTCCAGATTGCCTTACATGGATAGTTGGTTTTCAAATCGTCAGAAGTCCACAGAATTGACATTACAAACATTTCTGTATTAATGTTCATTTTGATTAGAGACCTGTCTGCTCCTGACAGCTTCCTGTCTTGGATTCTAAGAAGATATTGAGCATATTTGGAGTTACTCCAGTTGTGGTGAGACAGCCACAAGGCAAGAATTGCCTCTTTCCATCTGCAGACAAATTATGTCCAGAAAAGGACACACTTGCAGAATAGTCGACTGATTATATCTGCCAAGACAGAGTAATCAGCCCTTAATAATTCTGCATCACTAGGTCTGTCAGATGATCCTGGGCCAGAAGGCTGAAGATCGGATGCTCCAATGTTTTGTAGTATAGGGACTGTCCAGGTGTTCAGTGGTCTCTATAAATTGGCTAAATTTTAGAAGCTATGCTTTGTGCTTCCCATAATTTCAGTTAACTCAGTCATTCTGACAGTGTTAAAGACTTATAATCTCATAGCCAATCCTGGCTATTTACTTGGAAAGGAAAGATTTGAGAGGATGGTTTTCAGCTGACATTCATTCTAAAGCCAAGAAAAAAGCCAGGTTCAGAACTAAGTCTTTTAGTTAGGAGAGATGACAGAGGTTCTGGTTAGTCACCAAAATGATGGACTGGGTATTAGGTCTATCTTGTACCTTACTGACACAAATTGGTATAGTTATGCTCTAATTGTATTTTAAGAGAAAAGTTGTGAAGGGTGATATGTAGGAGGAGCTAAAGTGGGAGGAGCAAGAAGAGGAAGAGAAGGAGCTAGGAGATGAGAGAGATGAGAGAGATGAGAGAGATGAGAGAGATGAGAGAGAGAGAGAGAGAGAGAGAGAGAGAGAGAGAGAGAGAGAGAGAGAGAGCTAGAGGCAGATGTTTGCATGTCTCCACCAGTCAAAGATAGTTGATATATCTAGGTTGGGTATTGGGTTACACTTCTGATTGTATGGGCATCTTGTTTTTGAGCATTACCAAACTTATAAAGCCTTTGATTAACATTAAAAAAAATTGTATAAAAGCAAAATGGAGGAAGGTGGATGGGATAGGGGTTTTCTAGGGAGGGGAAATGGGATGGCATCTGAAATGTAAATAAAATATCCAATAAAATAAATAAATAAAAAATGTAGTAGTGCTTTTGGGCATGGACTCCATATTTTTTATGTCTGTTTCAAAGTTTGTTCCCTAGGTGTACATTTGACCTGCCTCACCTTGCCATGCATTGCGTACTTACCGGAACGCCTGTGAACGTGACTGGAGGAGACTGCCAGGAAATGCTGAAACTGCTGCCATTGGGGGTGAACTTAGCAGATCCTGGAATAGTAACCGGGGGCGTGGCCTGAGACAGGAAGCAGAGAAAGCTGTAAGAGTGATTGGACTAGTCACCGGGGGCGTGGCCTGAGAGGCAGGAAGCAGAGACAGCTGTTTGAAAGGGCAACTGTCCACAGCATCTGAGTTCTCATTTCTAAAGCTGGGCTGTTGGAACAGACAGGGCTACTCTGGTTACATATGCTAACAGGGAGGGACTAAACAGGCTCGAAGAGAATAGCCAGGGGAGAAGCCTCTCATATAAGCAATCTACCTGAGGTATAGGAGGTGGATTTTGGATTTCAGTTTCTGAAAATTAATCACATATTATCTCTTTTTGGACATATGTTAAAATATGACTACCATATTAGAAAATAATAAATTTAGAAATGGGTATAGCTAAGATATAAATATTTTAGGAGTATAATTAGTGATATACATTACAATTCTCATTGTTTTGCCCATTAGACATCTCACATCTAAGGTTGTTTCTAAGAAAATGGATACAATATGGTCACTGCACAGCATTTATTATGAGCATGCTTAAAGACTTGGCCAGTGAGATAGCTTAGCAGGGAAAGGAGCCTGTAGACAAGCCTGAAGGCCCAAGTTCAATCCTTAGGACCAGAGAGGAAGGTTTTTTTCCCCACCTTTACATATGCAATGTATCAAGTGTATGTGCATATACAAGTACGTATACACAAAATAAAAATGCAAAAAAAATTTAAAACCTTAAAATTGAGCAAATAAACATAACATAGATGACAAGACTCAAGTCTGTAAAGTATTTTTCCTTTCCAGGCTTAGTGGGGTTTTTTTTTTTTGTTTGTTTGTTTTTGTATGTTTGTTTTAATTACAAATATTTCAGCTAGTTACACTGGTTTTGCACCTGGCCTCCAGAGTGACCAAGAGTATAGCCCTGGGCCACCAGACCCTTTTTGTTGGTTTGGTGTTAGAGACTTGGTCATATGTACCTCCAGCTGCCCTCAAAACTCCATAGCCTAGCCCTGGCCTCAAACTCATGATTCTTTTGCCTCAGCCTCTTGAGTGCTGCGATTATAGTCAGGAGCCACCACTTATGGCTTGAGACCTGGCTAAGAGGAAAAATAGAAAAACCAGCCGAGTTGTTGGCTGCCACATGTGTTGCTGTTGTTTATCGTGTCACCTTGCAGTCCCAGGCCTGCCGGCTACGGCTGTTGAGCGAGGTCTTTAGCACGCACCTGGTAAGCATGGTCTGTGTGCACAAGGTAGAGGGTGGTGGGGGCGGAGCGGCTCAGCGGCGTGGCCAGCTTAGTGTCTGTTTTGGCACAAGAAGTTTCTGTTCGGCTGGAGTCTGGGATGGGAAACGCAGGGGGTGAAGCCAGGGACTGTGAGGGCGAAACCGGAGCCACACTGTTCAGGCCTTCAGCCACCACATCCGTGTTCAGCTTGATCTCTGTGTAGTAGAAGTCTTCTTCGCCATCACTGCAGTCAGATTCCCCAACTCGCCTAGGGCAGGAGAGAGCAGAGCAGATGCTCAGCGATCTGTCTCTTGCCTCCAACTTGTACAGACCATTTTCTCCACTTGGAATAACCTCTTCTCTGTCAGGTAACTTTGTTACCCTGCAACATTCAACCACCCCATCTGAAGGTTTTCATCAGCTTCTGCTCTTGTTTAAATGTACCCCCTCCACCAGCACTGTTTGTGAGTAACTTAATTTTCAAATTCTTACATTAATGGGACTTGAGAAGAGAGTCTTTGAAAAGCAATCGGAATTAGGAGAGGTTAAGGGCACTGAGGTGGGGGGGGGGGGCGGACACGATGCCATGGAGATGGGCTGCTACACTGGCACAAGTGGTTCTGAAAGGAAAACCAGTTAATGGCGTTGGTTTGTCTGACCATATCAGATGTAGTGAGGGCATCCACATCGGATGTTGGGGAGATGTCTGCACTATGGTAATACTGCAGCATGACCCAGCATCCAACCATGAGCCAGATAAACGACCATGCAGGCCTTTACCTTCCATGGCATCCAGTTATACCACAGCAACAAAAACTAGAGTAGACTTCTAAAATTTACTAATCTGAGAATAATTTATGGAGAATACATTACATATAAAACAATCTACTTCCTAATGAGAACAAATCAAAGACTATGCCTTGATGGTAACTTTTGTTTGTGCGTGTGTGTGTGTTTGTTTTGTTTTTGGTTTTCTGAGACAGGGTTTCTTGATGTAGCTCTGACTGTTCTGGAACTTGCTCTGTAGATGATAGTCTGGAGCTCAGAGATCCATTTGCCTCTACCTCCTGAGTGTGATACCACCACCCAGCTCGGTGAAACTTTTATAGTCTAGAGGCAGACAAGAAAACCCTAATAAACTGCCATTTAGTATATGAGGCTTTGTTAAGTCCCGGACTAAGCAATATTTGAGAGTCCTTAAGAGAGAGGTCCATGGTTGGGAGTAGTATTGATTTTTACATAGGATGTTTAGAAGAAGTGACGGGTAAGCATGCTGAGGTTCTGGAGGAAAGCAGAACCTGCAGGTGGTGGGGATGGTGCCTTTGCTGAGAAATGTCCCTCACAGGCTCCTGTATCTGAACACTTGCTCCCCATCTGGCAGTGCTGTTTAGAGAGGTTATATAACTGTTAGGAAGTAGAGCCTTGCTGGAGGAAGTCTACCACTGGGGTGGTCTGTGAGGGTTTATAGCCTCAACCACTTCCTGCTTGCTCTTTCTGCTCCTGCTCCCACCACCTGCTACCATGCTCTCCTCTCCATTATGGACTCTAGGCCCCTGGGACTGTAAGCCAATATAAACTCTTCCTTCTGAAAGTTGCTTTGGTCACAGTGTTTCATCATAGTAACAGAAAAGTAGCTAATAAGCCAGGGCTGGGCCTCTGGAATGAAGGCTGAGGTGTGATTAGGCAGGGCCTGGCTGCCCTTGGTGATAGCTTTAGTTTTTATTCTGGAGGTCACAAAAGTCCCTGGGAAGTTTAGGAGACGGACATTATTTTTAAAGGCTCACTGTGGTTCTTGTGTGAAGGTTGAGAAAGGTGGAAAAGTGCAGGAGGAACGCCTTGGAGGCGGGTACTGCCACCTACAGTCCTGAAGAGCATCAGCCAGAGTGACAGGACAGAGGGACGAGAAACCACAGCCCAGTCATGTCTTAAAGGTGGGCGTTACGGCTCACCCTTAGGGTTCTGTGTTCTTTCAAAGTGCATCTGTCCTTTGAGCTACCGTCTGACTAGATTTTTGTAATTTTTCCCCCTTTCCTTTTAAAAACATTACTTTTGGTCTCTGTATGTGGTGTGTGTGTTGGTGTGTGCTTTGGTTTTGGGGGTTCTGGGGATTCAAATTCAGGCCTCATCAACACAGCAGCATTCAAAGTCAGGAGAATGAAATCTTATGCTGGGTGGAGAATTGACCTCAGAGTCGATTTAGCTGGGCCTGTCAATCAGGAGCCACCCCTCAGGAAGGGACAATCACTCCTAGCAAGGCAGGTTCCCCTCGGCCACATTCAACACATATGGAATAGTTATTCCTTTGAACTCTTTTGGGAGTTGGTGGGATACAGGGAGTAGTGGGTTGGTCTGATGTTGCCTGTATTCTAATGCTAAAGACTGGCTCTCAAGACCTGGTTGCCCCCTAAACAGATGCTCATGTACATCAAGTGATGCTGTGTAAACCTTGCTCCCCAATTTAACTGGCCAATAAAAGGCTAGAGCCTGTGACAGGGAAATAGAGGGAGGAAGGGGGACTTGAGGATCGAGTGAGTGGGTTACAAGGAGAGAGGGAAAGAAGAAAGGAAGGAGCTGGAGGAGGCCGCCATGAGAGGAGATGGACCACGAGCACCTGGCCAGGAAAACCAGCATGTAACAAGGGGAGTACGGCTGGAAAACGAGTTACCACAGCTCCACACCTGCCCCATCTAGGCTTACAGCTTGTAAATAGAATACCTGGGTTGTGTGTCTTTTTTATGGGTAGATAGAAGGATTAATTGTATTTACTACAGTGTATTTCTTTAGCTCTGGCTGTCCTGGAATTCACCTCAAAATCAGAGTTCCATCTGCCTCTGCTTCCTCAGTGCTGGAACTGAAAGCAGGCTCCACTACATCTAGCCCTTTAACAAAATACTCTATTTCTCCTTCCCAGAATTCCCTCATGCCACTGTGAGCTTCAACTGGGTCTGCCCGCTTTTCTGAGTCCCGACTGTTCCTCACTTTCTTCTGCCTCTTTCTTTACACTTTTGCTCGAACTTCACCCTCCCTTACTCTTCCTCTGGAGCCCCAGTCCCCACTAGGCGCTGCCTACAGCCACATGGCCGCCCTCCATGCTGACTTACCTCAAGCAAGGATGTGGTTTCTGTGTTTTCTAATCCTCCTTATCTCCATTCTCTTTCTCTGGCCAGAGGCTGGGGTTTACAGCTTGCCTGTCCAGAGGCCCTTTTAAATTCTAATGAAATTGTCCCTAAGCTTCCATTTGAGTCTGTTATTATATTAATAATGAGATGTAGAACTCAAGAGGGGACCTTGATTTCCTAAACCCTCATCACTGATCCATCTCTGCAGTTACTTCTGTAGCTCTGAAAGCCTCTTTCTCTTCTCACGACTCTGATTCTCCAGGGCAGTGTCTTTTGTCACTCTCTGTACCACTGCACATATAATCAGCCGATGAGGCCCTGAGCAGGCCCCTGCCAAACACAGTATGGCTGAGGGCAGAGAGGGCTATGGCTTGGTGGCTGAAACAATACATTCTGGAACGGAATTTTTCAGGTTCAGATAGTTACCTATCCTTTCAGGGAGTATGATTCCAGGAGCCTGCACACGATCTTGTGGCTTGCCTATACCAGTTTTCAGAGTACTCACTTTCCAAGTGTGCTTCTTTCTGGCTAAGGTAACCCCAGGGCCAAATCTATGGCCCTTGTCTCAAAAGGACCCTTCTGTTGTCTCTGGGGGTGGTGGTGTTCATTCAGAGAGCGATAGTAGCTTTTGAGGTTCTAAGTCATGAATATTAAGGACTGCAAAAGTGAATGCACGTTTCATTTTACAGACATGAGGTCCTCAAGGACTCTGAAGTACAGTCACAGCCCACAGGGACAGAGCCCTTGTGGTGTGCTTTATACTTTGTGTCTCCTGCACATTGTTTAACTTTGACCCTCACAGGTGACACTGTCCATTTTAGACAGACCTAGGCTCAGAGTGAGGACATGACTCAGAAGTAGTTTAGGCCTGGTGTCTTGGTGGCTGACTGTCAGCAGGATCGCCCCTACTGTGGGAACCAGGAAGAGCCTGAGGCACAGTGTGGTGTGCAGTCTCTGAGGCCAGGTGCATGTGTCGGGCTGTGCTGAGAGATTTCCGCTCCAGCTCCAGCAGGGAGGAGGGGTTTGCTGCCTTACCCGAGGTGGATGGCCCGGATGTGCTTCTGGATGCCGGCTGCCGTGTTCAGCACCTTGCCACAGTTTTTCCAAAGGCATTTGAACATCACCTTCATGGAGTTCTACAGGAAGAAGAAAAGACAACATCACAAAGCAAGCAAACCCATCCCATCACCTTCTTGTCCCTGCTGCTCCTTATTTTCTTCACTAGAGAAAGTAGCCGCTTGGCATGTTCTCGACAACTCAACTCCGGTGACGAGCTGGGTAAGCCCAGACTACTTCCGTTTCTTCATAAAAACCAAGCTCTGCTGATGGTTTAAATCACATTCACAGAGCCCCCATGAGCACTGGGGCACCCTGACAGTGGTTAAACTAAGCGCTTAGTAGGGAGAAGTGCTGTTCTAAGCACTTGAGCCCCAGACGGATTCTGCTAGTGGCCTCCATGTTACAGTTTCAGAAAGTCAAGGAGCAAAGCTGGGATCTGCTGCAGAAGCCAGACTTCCCCCTAGCACACAGTCTTACAACACTCTCCAGCATTTTCCAAGAGCTTCCTAGTGCAGTGACTGAGCCACCATGTGGATGTGTCCTGTCCCCCACAGTGCTCTTGATCACGAAAATGGTAATGTAGCCGCTTATAGATGAGTGCGAGGCCTCAATGACGTCATGAGCAGGGCCCAGCGGAGTAGCATCAGGGGCAATCACCCATAGAGCAGCTGCCATGAAATTACTGTCACCGTGCCCTGGCCTGCATTTTAACATTTTTGCAGTGCCTGGTTGGGACTCAGGGGCTTGGTCATGCTAGGCAAGTGTTCCGCCACTGCACCACAGAACCAGTTCCCCTGGAAGGAAGTTTTACCCATTTTGTATGTTTCCATGTATGCATGTATGTGTGTGAGGGGTGGACTGGTTTGAATGGGAATGGCTTCCTTAGGGTCATAGATTTGAATACTTAGTCACCAGGGACTGGCACTATTTGAGAAGAATTAGGAGGAGTGGCCTTGTTGGACTAGGGGTGGCCTTGCTGGAGGAGGTGTGTCACTGAGACTGAGAATTGAGGGTCCAGAAGCCCATGCCAATCCCAATCTCTCTCTGCTTATGGATTAAGACTTAGGACTCTCAGATATTTCTGTAACACCATGTCTGCCTGTATGCTGACATTCTTTCTGCTATGATGATAATAAAATAACCTCTGAAACTAAGCAAGCCCCCAATCAAATGCCTTCTCCTTCTCTCTCTCTCTCTCTCTCTCTCTCTCTCTCTCTCTCTCTCTCTCTCTTTTGGTTTTTCGAGACAGGGCTTCTCTGTATAGCCTTGGCTGTCCTGGAACTCACTCAGTAGACTAGGCTGGCCTTGAACTCAGAAATCCACCTGCCTCTGTCTCCCAAGTGCTGGAATTAAAGGAGTGTGGCACCACTGCCCGGCTCAAACGCCTTCTCTTATAAGAGTTGTCTCGGCCATGGTGTCTCTTCACAGCAACAGAACGGTGACTGAGACAGAGGTTGTATCCATGCCATGTTTTACATGTGAGGTCAGGAGTCAGATGTCTTGTTTTACCATGTGGGTCCTGGGAATCAAACTCTGGTCTTCACGCTCAGGTGGGCAAGTGTTATTTTACCTGCTGAGCTATATCTACTGCTTGTAGACTAGTCTTATAACATTAAAACCCCTCGATTAATTTATAGCCTTTTGCTGCAGCCATGAAACATGCAAGATAACTCAATTTGGAATAACTTAGCCATAGTTAACACTTTTTCCTTTGTGTGACTGTGTTACTGTGTGAGGGGACATGGGTGTGTGCACAGGAGGGGATGTGAGTAGAGGACAGAAGATAACCTTGGGTGCTGTTTCTCAGGCATCACCCACCTTATCTTTTGATGCAAGGTCTTTCAGTACCTAGAACTTTCCACAAAGACTAGGCTGGTGGCCCAGCAAGCCCCAGGAGCTGCTTGTATTCACCTCAGCCCTGAGGTCACAAATCTATGCGGTTAAGCCTAGCTTTTATACATTGTTTACACATTTAGTTCCATCTGGGAGACTGAGCTAAAGTCCTTTTAAAGCACTTAACCAACTGAGCAACCTCAGCCCAGCCAACAATTTCTTTTTTCTTTTTGGTTTTTCGAGGCAGGGTTTCTCTGTGTAGCCCTGGCTGTCCTGGAACTCACTCTGTAGACCAGGCTGGCCTCGAACTTAGAAATCCGCCTGCCTCTGCCTCCCAAGTGCTGGGATTAAAGGCGTGCGCCACCACCGCCCGGCCAGCCAACAATTTCTAAACACCAATGACCACAATTAATTCAAAACTAAAAGCATAGTAATTCTGAGGTGTTTCTGGGAGCCTTTACCCATGGTGTATTGCCTAACTTTACTATAGGCTTTTTTCTCAACATACACAAACACAAAACACATATAGACACACAAATACACATACACACCACACACACCACACACATACCACACATACATACACATCACACACATACATACACCACACACACATACACACACCACACACATATACCACATACACATACACACCATACACACATACACATCACACACATACACCACACACACACACCACACATACATACACATCACACACATACATATCACACACACACACCACACACATACACACACCACACACATACACATACCACATACATACACCACACACATACACCACACATACATACACATCACACACACACATACACACCACACACATAGCACACATATATACAGGTCACACACACCACAAACCCACACCACACACAGCTACACCACATACACACACACACACACACACACACACACACACACATACACACACACACATTGAACTGCACATGTTGTCATGCCACCCAATGCCAACACTCCTGAACACCTGCACCCAGATTTGAAGACTACTATATGTTATAAGTTGCAGTGTTTCACAGTGCATAGAAAGCTTTCTGTTCTTATAGAAACACACATAAAACAAAATTTCCCTATTCTCATTCCCTAGCACTTAGTAAGTATCAAGGTACTGTGTCTTTTGATTATACTGTATGAAAGCATTTGGCTACTGCAGCTCTCAGGCATTATCAGCTGATGGAAGTTAATACAGAAACTGATAATGGGTCAAAGTGTCTGTGCTGTGCTCAGCCAAAAGTCAGGCGTCTATATCACGGCCCTCCCCCGTGACGCTCAGGGAGCATCTCTGAGGCAGGAGGGAGAAAGGCTGTACAAGGCTACACAATGTCTTCTGGACATGGTAACACCACTGCACTCACAGCCCTGAGGCTGCTGAATAAGACTTGCACAGGATCAAGCCAGTCAACACTGTAACATAAATGGGGTCCTACCTCTAAGCAGAGAAGCTACTGATAGCTGCTGGCTGCTGGAGAAGGGGGGGAGTCTGTTTTCTTCAGTCTGTGGCTTCTTGTTGGTGCAACCACACTAGAGTAGATGGTCTCACACACATGCAAAAAGCTGATTAGACTCAATGGATTATTTAAAAAAAAAAAAAAAAAAAAGACGACGTCTGAATGACTACCAGCAGCAGCAGACCAAGCCTTCACACATGAACTTCTGGGAAAAGCGGGTGTGTGGGGGAGGGGGTGTGTGAGAGCATCACATTCAAACTGTAATATGGATGTAAAAACATATCCGTCATACCAATCTTTACGTTGGTAATGGAGATTAGTTAAATTAATCCCTGTGGCATTAAGAGTGCAAATGTCCCCATAGGTTCAGGTGTTCAAATACTTGGCCCCTCAGTTGACAGAGCTGTCAGGATAGGCTTAGGAGGCGTGGTGGCTTAAATGTGTGGCCCATGGGAAGTGGCACTATTAGGAGGTGAGGCCTTTTTGGAGGAAGTGCATCACTGTAGGGGTGGGCTCTGAAGCTCTGCCCAGCACAGAATACTCAGTCTTCTCCTAACTGCCTTCTGGTCAAGATGTAGAACTCTCAGCTCCTCCTGCACCATGCCTGCCTGGATGCTGCCATGTCCCCGCCTTGATTATAATGGACTGAACCTATGAACCTGTACGCCAGCCCCAATTAAATGTCCTTATAAGAATTGCCTTGTCAGCAGGAGAGAATGCTTTTCTAATCCAGTAGAGACGTGATGTCCCAGGGAGGAGGGGGGCCCCAGGGCACCCTCTCAGAGGTGAAGGGGAGGGAGGTGGGGGAAGAACTCTGGTGGGGGGGGGGCTGAGAGGAGGCAACATTTGAGATGTAATAAAATAATTAATAAATAATATTAATATTAGTAAACAAATAACAAGAACAAAAGGAGTTGCCTTGGTCATGGTGCCTGTCCAAAGCAGTAAAACCCTACCTAAAATAGGAGGTGTGGCCCCAGTGGAGGAAGTATGTCACTGGGGGCGTTTTTTGAGTCTTCAAAGCCTGGTGCCATTCTAAGTGTGCTCTGTTTCATGCTGTGGTTAAAAATGTGAGCTCGCAGCTTCTGGCTCCTGCCTTTGTTTCACTATCATGGACCCAACTCTCTGGAATCCTGAGCCTAGTAAGCTGCTTTATAGTGTTTTATCACAGCAAAAGAAAAGCAGCCGACACCATCCATATACAGAGTATGCTAAAAATGAAGCTAGAATTTACTTTTATTAATTTCTTTTTGAAAATTCTTCGTTATCCATGTGGACTCCCTTGTCTGTGTGTGCACTATGGCTGTGCAGGTGCCCAGTGAGGCTGGAAGAATGCACTGGATCTCCTGCAGCCGCAGTAACTGCAGCTGTGCACTCAGACTCTGGTACTTAGAACAGAAGCCAGGTCTCCTCTGCAAGAGCATTGAGTGCTCATAACCGCAGTCACCTCTCTGGCCCAGTACTTTCTTTCTTTCTTCTTCTTCTTTTTTTTTTTTCCCCAAATTTACTTTCTTTTGTGGGACTGAGCGGGTGATCTCATTGGCTCCATAGGCTCCCACAGCCTAAGAGAATTCCTGATCTGCCCTGTTTGACTCTGTTGGCCATTCAGTTCTGTCCTCTATCCTGCTCAGTGTCTGTAGGAGGCCAAGCATAGAATCAACAGCTTCCTGCTCATGGGTTTCTGGTTGGATGTGGCCAATGTGGTAATGGCAGGATTCAGAAGGCTGGAGAAAACCCTGATTTCCCCTGGCTCCCCTTCTCCTGGCCACACCTGTGTGTGGTTATAATTTTCTTCCAAAGTTGCCATTTCTTCTAGAGCTCTGGTGATTCCCAGGTTCTGAGAGTCCCTTTGGCCATGTGCTTCCTCCTGCTGTGGAGATAAGGGGGTGGGCTTGCCAGATTATTAGATCCTGGGTTCTCCCACCATGCCTGCTCACTTCCTTTGTAAGAGTAAACTCTAAGTGTACATGGCCCTCTGCAAGAACGTGAACAATGAAAAAGAAATACAGGTTATCAAAGAACATGAGTAATATTTTTTGTGAGAAAGAGGAAGTGATTATGTGATGTTTTTAGTTATTTATTTTTAAAAATATTAAATGTTTATAAATTAAAAGCAAATACTGGGTCTTTAATCACAGCACTAAAGAGGCCAGCCTGGTCTACACAGTGAGCCCAGGACAGCTAGGGCTATGTAGAGAGACCTTGTCAAACTACAAATCTTCTATTTGTAGTTTTTTTGCTGGTATGTTTCTTGGTTTTCTCTGGCATTAAAGATTTGAACTGAGGTCCTTGAGCTTGGTAAACAGTCTACACTGAGATCCATAGCTACCTATTTTTAACTTTTAAAAATTATGTCTGGTCTGGGCAACCTGGAACACTCCCTTATTCCCAGCACT
Organism: Arvicanthis niloticus; assembly: GCF_011762505.2. NCBI lineage: Eukaryota > Metazoa > Chordata > Mammalia > Rodentia > Muridae > Arvicanthis > Arvicanthis niloticus. The sequence continues at coordinate 7,172,989 of NC_047670.1, read as the reverse complement.
CAGAAGGCAGAGGTGTGTGAATTTCTGTGAGTCTGAAGCCAGGCTGGTCCACACAGGCAGTTCTAGGCCAGGCAGGACTACATAGTGAGATCCTGCCAACCAAACCAAACCTGACTTGACTAATAGTTAATACCTAGATCTGGAGAAAAGCAAACATGAGAGAAGAATTGTCTCGGCTTCAGTGGCTTTGAGGAGCTTTACTGTGTGCAAGCCAAAGGTCCCCTTCCCTCAAGGCCAGCGGCACTTAATGGTAGTTTAATTCTTTTCAATATATTCACTATATCCAGATGAAATCAACCCTCTGTCCACAAACAGGCTACTTGCTGCTCTGCCAGAGCAAAGCAAGCCACAGGCAGAGGAAAAAATAGCTAAATAAACAATGCCCAAATTGCTGCGTGGTCCAAGCCGTCTGGAGGAAGCCAAACCAAGCACAGCTCCTGGCCAAGTCACAGTGGCCAAGTGTGAACGGCCCATCTGTGCTCAACTTTGGCCCCTCCTCAGGGTTCCAACAGATGTGCTGCCCGCAAAGGCATGGGCAACAGCTGAAAACGCAGCCCCAGCCGAAAGCGCTTTTGTTGGACATCAAAGTCACGTCAGCTGACCTGAAGTCTCACGACAGGCCCTCTTCACAGGGAGCAGCTGAAGGACAGAGAAAGGGTCGAGGAGGCCCCTGTTAGCGGGAACTCCCACCTCCCTAAGATTACAACACTTCCAGGAGAGTCAGACACACCACACCATTGCAAACTCGGAATTTTAAAACTGTCCCGTGTGAGGTGTGTAGATGTTTCCTGGTGAGCACTTCGGTTTTATCTGCTTGGTGCTGTGGGTTGAGAGAAATTCTGTGGCCTCTTTACTTGAACAGCTGGCCCGAAGACTAAGTGCCCTGGGCAACTGGTAACACCTTTGACCTCAGCTCTCAACCTTTTTTTTTTTTTTTTTTTTTTTTTTTTTAATTTTTCTTTTTTAGTTAGTACTTTGCTATCTTGAACTTGAGATCCTCCTGCCTCAGAGTGCTGGAACCACAGGCCTGTGCCACAACTCTTGACTCACAAACCTATTTTTCACCTCCAAGACAGGGCCTCACTGTGCAGCTCTGCCTGTCCTAAAACTGTGTAGCCCAGAATCTCACAGAGATCTGTCTGCCTATGTAGCCATTCCCCAGCCTGTGCTGGGATTAAAGGCTTGAACACCACACCTGGCCACAGTACTATTTTAAAATGCTTTCATACTTGGGATATATGGAGTGTCTTCTTTCTGATAAAGCCCAGCCGGATGCACAGGACTAACGGGCGACTGGCAGAGGTAGCTTTTCCATTTGCTGGAGGGCATGGCTTGGTTCTGCAGTATGATATGACATGCTTAGGGTTACACTGAATTCATGGTCTAGAAGTTATAGAGCACCACTGTAGCACGACAGCCTTGCGTGGGAGCGATTGTTTTGTACACTGTGTGAAGATGCGTCTCTGTCCTCCACTGCCTGTCTAAGGCACCTTCTCTGATTAGTTAAAATGAAAAGCCTATGGCAAAAGGCAGAATAGTAAGGTGGGACTTCCAGACAGCGAGGAGAGGAGACATGGGAGATTCCCTACCCAGACTTGGAGGAAGTTGGACTGAAACTGAGGAGGGGTAACCAGCCACGTGGCAGACATAAAACAGTGTAACTGGAGTAATATAAGTTAAGAATGAGTTGGAAAGCAAGCCTAAGCTAAGGCCAAAACCATTGTAAATGAATACAAGCCTCCATGGGGCAGACACAGAAAGGCCCATGGTTACAGACTAGAGTATTATCATACTGGTTATTTTGTTTTATTCTTTTGATGCACTGGAGACCCTCAAGGATGTACTATTATTCAATGTGGTGACTGTGAGGTATTTCAAGTATGTGGATATATGTGTGTATACTGCAGTGGTGGGAAATTTGTGTCCAAATTTCTCAACTGTGGATCAGGTCCCTGTGCAAAGGCAACGGGCCAGTCAAGTGCCTCTCACCATGCGTCCCTCTCAGCTTGTCTTGGTGTCTCTGGTCAGCAGGCTCATTAAGATCCTTATCAAGGGACAAGAGCTATACTACCTTATAGAGCTTACAGCTATATTCTTAATCAAGAAAGCAGCCTTACATATGTGATCTTATGTTTGTGAGCTCCCGTCGTCCCTTTATCTGTAAAACGAACAGATTAAATGAAATTAGTAGTTATATGATGTAAGTGCAACGTGAATCAATTCAAATATGCCAAGGAGAGCTCAGGTAAGGCTGCCCGCACGGACGGCCGCCTGCACGGACGGCTCGTTGATCAGGTAAGGCTGCTCACATGAAGGGCTTGTTGCCGCGGCAGTTCTGAGTAAGTTAAAAGGCCGTGGCTCAGTAGGTGATGCTTGCTGGCTTGTACCAAGGGCCACGGGCACGATGGGAGGTAGATGAAGTCAGTCAAGGTCATTCTTGGCTACATAGTTAGTTCAAGGCTAGCTTGGTCTTGAAGTAAGGCTGTCTTAAAAACAAAGAACCACCAGATCTCCATGTGGACAGCGTACACAGAATGTGTTCTTCTGTGGCTTCATCCCCCACATCACGACGATCTTGATATTAACTCGCTGCTGTGTGGATTGGTAGCTTTTCCTCTTTTCTGGTACTGTGGTATTCTACTATATGAATATGCCACCGTCTCCTTTTTCATGTGCCTGCTGGCAGACACTGTGTGGTTTCCGGTTTGAAGTGATAATGAATAAAGCTTCGATGAACATTTGTCTATAAGTCTTTTTGTGGACATGAGTTTCCTTATCTCTTAGGTAAATACATATGTAACAGTAGAGTTGCTGGGTCATATGGTTAGCGTATATTTAATTTTGTAAGAAACTGCCAAATTATTTTTCAAAGTACTTACACCATTTTGCATTTCCACTAGCAATGAGTGAGCACGCCTGTTGCCGGAACTTGGTACCTTGTACGAACACTGCATCCTTCTGCTTCCCCTTAGTCCTTCCATGGCCGGCACTGCAGTGATAGGAATTTACTAGTGGTGGCCTGTCCAGGATAGAGGTAAATGTGTGGCCTGAGGGTTCCTGAGTTAATAGGAATCCCTACTCATTTATTTTCTTAATCCATGGATTCTAGAAGTATGTTTTGTCCTGTTTACTCCGAGGTGCGACTGGATGGTTCTCGAACGTGGAATGGTCAGGACGACTGTAGATGATGTCTGAGATCCTTGGAGCCCCAGTACCCTCAGCTTAGGGACCACATGGCCCACCCTGGACCCTGGGAGCCCAGGGCGCTCATCTGTGTTTGTTCTCTCCTGGGTTAATTGCTTGCTGCTCTTTCTGATGATGTGTCATCCCAGTGAACGCATACAGATGGAAAGATGGAAGAGCTACTGTGCTGTGCTGTGTTTTTGCCCTTGGATGCTTGTCTCCATCCTGATCCTGTATTGACACATCAGTGCTGAGTGACTCAGGGTGACTGTGAGCCCCTCAATCACCGGGGTTGATGCCCTTGTCGCTATCCTCATTGGAAGACCGTCCTGCTCCTGGTAAGCAGATTAAGGATGAATGCTGCAGAGTTCACAGTGCAGATAGGTACCATTGTTGCAGGATATGTGATCACACTGTGGACCCCAAGGTTGTGTTATTTATTGGAAAAAACTGTTTCTAGTTGTGGTGTACCTCTGTCCTAACACACACTTGTAATCCAAGAACTTTCTGCTTGAATATTATAAACAAGATTAAATAAAATCAACCATAGGTCAAGATGCATTTGACAGGTGAACATATGATTATTAAAAAACAAACAGACAAACAAACAACTCACAGTGAGTAAGAGAGAGTCAAGAGGTCTCCTGCTAGGCACATGCACAGGGAGTAGAAGTGAGGGGCATTCAGTGTGAGGGGTTTGGAGAGCATCCTTTTGGGAGGTCAGCTGAGGAAGAAGGTCAGTTGGGTACTTTCTCTACCTCTCTGAGCTAGTAGGCTTTAACCCCAGCATCTGTAGCATCTGGCTCCCAAATCTTCACTGGTAAGATTGAACAATTGGGATTTTGTTAAAAACGACACACCATACTCGTGTGGTTTGTAGATCTGCGTGTTTTGGAGGGTAGGCATCACTCCCAAAGATAAAATGCAGAGCACAACAAATGCTTATCTTGTGGTTTACAACCACATAGCTACCGATGCTCCTGTGTTAGCTCACAGCTTCCTGCTTGGATTCAAGCTTCCCTCCACCCTCGAGTAAAACTGCCCATGGTCACACCTACAAACCAAATGAAACTGATGGAGACCAGGATTTATAAGTGCCTCTGGGATGCTGTCGCTGGTCTAGAATACAGACTCCTGAGTCAGGTTTTCTTGTGTACTCCCACTTTCTGCCAAAGCAACCCAAACTTGCTGTATTTGTTGCAGGGAGTTTCTCACATTAACCCCAAAGGTGCACTAGGTGATTGAGAGGCTCACAGTCACCCTGAGCCACTTGGCACTGATCTTATCAATTCAGGATCAGGATGGAGGCACGCGGCCTCTTGTCTCCGCGCCCAGAGATCCTAAGCTCCCAATCCACTCAGCATCAGGGCGAAAGCACAGCACTGGTGGAGGCATGTTATTGCTCTTCCCCCTTTACATGTAATCCGCACAACAGCCCCATCAGGATGGTACCTCCATTTTTATTTTTCTGATAGCAGGCTGACATGCCAGAGGTGACACCCCAACTTCAGAATACACAGAACATCGCATCTAGATAGGACAGAACCACGAATCTGGCCTTTTTCTTACCTATTAGCACTTTGGATTTTCCAGAAGGTCTTGTGGACTTGGTAGTTAAATTTTAGCCTTCTACAGAATTGGTTTTCTCCTGAGTACCAGAGTGCCCATACTTTGGGTCATTGCATCACCTTGTGGTCATGACAGGAACTGCAACTTCTCAAGTAATTGGGACTCAATCTACTAGAAAGCAGAGGTTAGGCTCTGCCCTCCCAGAGCTGGTCGACTGACTTGCAGAGCCAGAACAACCTCGCTGACATTTTCACTGCTGTGGCTGAGGAATGGGTACTCAACACTCGCTCCCACTGGGCCATGCAGTGTCCACTACTGGTGGGTGACAATGCTGCCCACACGCCATTCTCCTCTGTGGGCTGAGGGATCAGTGGATTCTATAACTCATTTTGCCTCACAAATATCCTCTATTATTTATGCTAAGCTCACTGTACTTCTGTCACAACATAAACAACCTTGGGCAATCCATACAAATTTAATCAGCTACTTCTGCAAAGTGGGAATCAGGTTGTACCGACAACTGTGGGTACGATTAAGTGAGAGGCTGAGTTTGAAAGCATCTGATCGACTGTGACAAAACATGTACATATAGTGACTGGCAGAAAAATACTCCTCAGTAAGAGATAATACGTTTCTGGGCAAAGCACCTCACACTTTGAACTTCCTTACTTGTGTGTCTGCAGGTCAGAAAGAGCAGACGGTGTCCATAATCGTGAGCCATACCCACATGTAGCGAGTGCTTGCTTCTTCCGTGTTTCCAGCCTGTGGAATGGATGTCTGTTAAAACAGCGCCATGCTCTCGCATGTGGAACAACTTCACAACTGTCCCTCGAGGTGTGATACACACATTACCAGGTTTACAAAAAGAAGGTGACAGTTGGAGGGTCTCAGAGCAGCGGTGCAAAGGCTGGAACAACGTGAGCGGAGCGTGGATCATTTGACAGGGATCCGGGGCTTCCAATCATTCTGATGGACCACTCACTCACGTGTCAGCACACAGCTGAGACAAAAACCTCAGAGAGGGCGGGCTGTGCTGACCCCACACTCAGTGCATTCTCTCTCCCTCTCAGCTCTCGTTAGAGTGACTCACAGCCTATGAAATCTGGTCCTCAAACAACCTCCACTGGATATGTGACCACTGCAAGTGACTGTTGGTTTTAAATGGACAGTAGGATCTAAACGAACAGGCAGGAAATTAAGATAATCTTGGGAAGTTCCATCAATAAGAAAAGACTGTCTGTCCAGACGAATTAGGCATCTCTTAGGTTTGTAGCTCTGACACTTGGTAGTCAGTTCTCATCCCTCACGGTTACGGCCATTTAGACCTAACAGACACAGGTTACTAACGTGCATCCTTGTTACACTTTCCAGCCAAGCGCAGACATGTTACAGAATATTCCTTTTTTTATTCTCCTAGACGGTGATGCTAGACTGGCTGTCAGTGTATACGGCTGGAGTTCCCATCTGTTATGGCAAATTCTGCTATTTCTTTGATGTCCAAGAGGTACATTTCTTGAAGCCCACTCCATGGATGCACGTGCAAATGCTGATGTGTATTTTTAAGTCACCACTGCGTTGACGACAGAACAGCCCTCTTTGGTGGGAGCCATTCAGCTCATAAAGAAAGGGTATGAGAGACTGAGACAGAAGTGGCAGTGCAAATAATTCAATGAATTCTGTAGAGACCGCTTGAGACTTGGTTTGAAATGTAAAGTAACTGTATCCAGCAACATCTGAAGACAGCTTTTGACTCCAGCCCCTTCAGGCACCAACCTGTGCCCTCAGCTCTCAATGAATGAAGCAGTACTTGGCCCCTGCTTCCAGGGTATTCCACGTTTTACCTGACGGTGCCAATAGGTATCAGTTCACTGACTAAAGAACAGATGAATAGCAGCTCTCCGATTTTCTTGCTTTTTTTTGGTTTTTCGAGACAGGGTTTCTCTGTGTAGCCTTGGCTGTCCTGGAACTCACTCTGTAGACCAGGCTGGCCTCGAACTCAGAAATCCGCCTGCCTCTGCCTCCCAAGTGCTGGGATTAAAGGCGTGCGCCACCACTGGCCCGGCACTTGCTATTTTTTTTTTTAACTACTCAAAGTAATTTTAAATACAAAAGGCCAAGGCCGCACAACACGGTGGCCATCACTGAGGGGAAGGCTGAGTCTAGAGGAAGAAAACACCTAGTTCTAACTGACCCATTCATGTCTACACGCAGCATTTTGTGAATGAAGCCTATGGTCTTCAAATAAGTGCTGTGTGTGTGTGTGTGTGTGTGTGTGTGTGTGTGTGTGTGCGTACGTGTGCATGCATGCACTATGATGTACATCTGGAGGTGAGAGGACACCCTGGGTGTCGGTCCTTGCCTTCCATCATGTTTGAGACATCAGGGCCTCTTGTTAGTTGCTGTGTTCTCCAGAGTAGCTGGCCTGGGAGGTTTTGGAGATTCTCCTGTCTCTATCATAGAAGCACTGGGACTACAGACATACACTATGGTGTCCATCGTCAAAGGGTTCTCACGACCTGAACTTCAGTCCACATGCTTATGTGCCAAGTACCTTCCCTGTGCTGCAGTGAAGCACCCGCAGTTTCCTCTGGTGATGCAACTGTCTGCTAATTTTGCTGAAGTATGTATGCTGCCTGCCCAAGCCAGACCAATGCAGCATAACCAGGTAAGAACACGCCCTTTGGTTCTATACCACATACAGACTTATCTCTGATAGGTGGCTGATTATGAATTCATTAATGCACTCTGGAAGCACTGGAGGGCCCCTGCGCTATGAGATCTGGCCACACTCATGAGTCAGGACGGCTCGCTCAGATACCCTGGGAATGGCAGGCTAAACAAGAGTTCAGTTCCATGTGGCTGTGTATCCTGTCTGCAGCGGTGCATGGTCCATGTGCTAGCTCTCCTTGACTCCTCGAGTGAGTCCCAGTATCTCGCAGAGTGCCCTTCCATAAAATGGACTCTCCAGGACCCTGCTTCTGGAACGACAGGATGCTGCACAAAGGCCCTCCTTTCTGGTAAAGATGACCTATCTTTGGGGCATAACCAGACAGAGCCATGGTACTGCTCTCTGCTGCACACTGTGACCGATGCTGAGGGAGGCAGGCAGTGCGCTGGACCAATGCCACCTCTCTGTTTTCCTCTCCACACTCATTCAGGGAAGGACAAGGTTGACTGCATTCTCAAGGCTGGAGTTTGCCTTGTTTATGAGTCATATTCAAGAATGATGACACCCAGATAAAATTTAAAAACCAGCATTAAAAAAACCCACCATTTCACATAACTTTCAAACAATGCTAAAATGTTCTCTAGATTAGTAGCAGCGTTGCAGTCTATGAAATAAAAATGCTTCTATAAAACAGGGTGGCGGGTCAGCAAGGATGGCTTAAGTGGGTAAAGGCGCTTGTTGCCAAATCTGAGTTCAATTCCCATGTGAGCCCACATGGTGAAAGAGAGAACAACTCCGACAACCTGCTGTTTAACCTCTGTATACTCAACCAGACACACAACACACAGCATAAAAACAAACAAACAAATAAATAAACAAATGTATGTTAAAAAGTCAAAACCCAGAAAAATGGTGATAATAAATGAAAAATTCCTGGAGAGAATGACGAGGCTGTGGGTTTGCATGGAGGCTCTGGTGCACTGCAGGGCAAGGAACAAATGTATCCTGGGACCTCAGTCTCTGCAGAGCTCTGCTGTCAGGATGAACACATATATTGTCAATCAATCTACTGAGCGCTAATCTATTAGATTAACCTACTTAGCTCTTCTCTACATTTTTGTTTAGTAAACATAATTTTTGGAATGGAAGTAGACATGTTTAGACATGTTTACATGTCAACTTTTATGTATCTTTCCTATCTAGTTATATAAAAGTAAACAAACCCTTTCAGGCTAACAGAAGCAGAAAAGAAAAAATACTGTATTTTAAGAGCATGTACCCACAGAAAGCCTTAGTCCAGTATTTCAGCTTCCAGAAAAGGTAAGTGTGTTAGACAGTGTATACACAGATGGGGCACACATGCCGGATGGGACACTGAAGCCTCCTGGCTTCAGTCATTTTTGTGTTTAATTAGGGAAATCTGCAATGTCTGAGACCACTAAGCCAGGCATGGGGTGAGACTGCGCACCAGGACCTCGGGTGCAGAACACAGCGCACGACCCACCTACCTTTCTCTTCCTGGGAATGGGCTCATCGAAGAGCAGGTTGCTGGCCTCTGCCTCATCGATGCCGTCGTCGGGCAGTGCGGGGCTACGGAAGGGCTTGAAGCTGTCAGCGGACAGTGGCGGAGAGGGTGTAGATGGGTTGGACTGGTCACTAGGAGCGCTCCAGCTCCAGTAGCCACTGCTGCTGCTGCTGGATGGTGCTCCTTCCTTCCAGGACCCGCTGAGACCCTCTGTGAGCACAGGGACAGCAAGTGAGAAACTCTGGGGAAAGGGTTCTAACTTCACCCACTGCAGTCACACAGTCATTCTTAAGCAGCCATTCCAGCCGCACAGCAAAACGACTGCCTGTGCTCTCAGTGAGTGTTCTACTGTCCTTGGAATTGGTGGAGATTATATAAGAACAAGAAAATAATCGTTACTTCTTGTTCACCGACTGTGGGGCTTCTGGTTTGCTGGCTGCAGTGCTTCTGAGTGAGACATTGCCCATGGTAGCTTCCAAAACTCTGGCCACCAAGCCTCCACCCTGCACCTCCCCATTCCAATTCTACTGTTTAAAAATGGCATTACTCGTATGACTATGGTTCTTGGGCTATATGCACAAGAAATCAAAGGAAGATTCTGTGAAAAATGGTAATTTTTAGATAGGCATCTAAGGCAAGTTCCCACTGCTGATTAAAACAAATAATAGGGTCTTACATTCTGACTGCTTTGATATCCCTTTAAACTTCATTTTCAAAGTCACTGTATATGATACAGGGCTTTGTGATGGCATTTTCATATATCAGGGTCATGACCCCTCACTCTAATCCCCGCTTCCCTCTACCCCCCCCCCCATTACTAGTTTCCTCCTTCACACTTGTCAGTCCCCATTCCTGCTTACTTGCACTCCCCCCTATGCCTTGGGGAGCACACCTGCAGACTCAAGCACTGTTACACCTGTCACTCAGGGTAAAGAGTATCCCCATTTGACACTGGCACAAGAAGTTCATCTGCCTGCTCTCTACCTAGTAAATGACCCTGGCTGGCCAAGGCCAGAACCTGGTCTCTCAGTGGCTCTTGGTCTTGCAGAGCATGTAGGTCCTCCACTGTGGGCACCCTCTTATCTCTGTGGTCGAGCTGGATAGCATCAGACTTTGTTGGCAATGCCTACTGACTAGACTGGTGCCCAACTCAACTGTAGGGAGTCTGCTGCAGAGATTTCTCCCTGTTAACGTCAGAACAGGGGACTTTAGTCACTGTGGATTTACTTCATCTTTCAAGATGCCCAAACTTAATTAGCATTTATATAAATTCTACTTTCTTCCTGGATAGTTTCTCTTCCATATTTATGTGCCCTGTGAATATATTAAAACTAATTATGAGGGGGAGGAGAAAAATCCCAAAATGCCTCATTAAAAATACTATTAATGTCTGTGTAATTACTAACGCAGCAAAGATGACTAGTAGACTAGCATTTGTGGGGAACCATGACCCTTACCTAATTAATTATAAATTTCCAGAAAATTCCTCAACTACATCAAGGAAAAAGTCGAGTAGAAGTCACCTAAGGTTGGAGCTGAAGTTCTACAGAAGCTGCCACTTCATGGCGGCAAGCGTCTGCCAGAATTAGTGCTTATCTGGCACACCTGCACCTTGCTAGCATCACAAAGTGACTCCGCATTTCCTTCCTGCAGACTGATGGGAGAGATTGATGGATGGATGGATGGATGGATGGATGGATGGATGCAGTGACCTCCTAAAACCAGCACGAGGCGTGAAAACCAGTAGCTTCCTCACATACTCTACCACACACTTGTTCAATAAAATCAAGGTGACAGTGCTGGATACATGTGCTGCCGCATCACCACGGAGCAGCTGAACCGCTTTAGAAAACTAGAAATTCTCACAATACACTACACCAGCTTGTAAGTTCCTCCTGCACTCCTTAACCAGGAAAACTGACACAGAATGACCACTTCAGAGGGTCTCTCAGGCTACAGCACCTCTGCATGTTAAGTGAGTGAGTCAAAGGTGCGGATGAGCCCAGGTGGGCTCTCATCTATTTGCAGCTACCTCCTAACAGAGCAAGCCTCCTCACGCAGGCAGAGAAAAAGATCACAACAGGTTCCCCAAAGTCACTGACATGCCATAATTCTAGAGAATGACATTATTCCTCCCCAAAATAGTGACTTTGTTATTATAAATTGCTTTCTTTGCTTAAAAATTTTGCTTTCTTTTGCAAACCAGTGGGAGACATCAAATTTAGAAGTTGAGTAGTTATTTTCAAAAGTTTTTATTTATATATTTGTTTATTTTGAGACAAGGTCTCTGTGTAGGCTAGTTTATCTATCGTCTGTCTGTCCATCCGTCTGTCTGTCTGTCTGTCTGTCTATCTATCTTTCTATCTATCATCTATTTATAGGCAGGGTCTCTCTGTGTAAGCCACGCTGGCCTCATCAATTCGTAGAGACCCATCCGCCTCTGTCCCTCCAGTGCTGAGATGAGAAGCATGTGCCGTCATGCTTAGGTAAGTAGTTGTCTTTTTAAAACCATAAATGAGCAATGGCGTACTCTTGTTGCTGAGCTAACAGAAATTTGCAATTAACGAATCAAAAGGTTTATTTTAATTTTAATCTTTAAGTACAAGTACAAAGTAACAATAGAAATATTCTTAATTTAAAAAAGAATTGTATAGTAAAAATGATGATTAATTTAGAAATATCCTTCTTCCTCTAAATATTGGAACTCATTCCTAGAATGTTTTGGGGGGCACCCCAGTCCTCCAGCCATGCTGCCTGGATGAGAAAGGCAAAGCAGTTTCCAAAGGCAATGAAGCAAGAATGGCTTCTTCATCTCAACGCATGAGCGTAAGCTGTGTGTGTGTGCATGTATATATATGTTCATCTGTGTATGTCTGTATTTAAACACATGTACCTACACACATGCATGTGTGTATGCTGTCTGTTATCCTAATTCCAACTTTCCACTGTCTGCATGGATCACTTTAGATGCTCTCTCACAGTCTCAGAATACAGACTTCTAGCCAGGCAGACAGGACCTGTCATGATAAAGGGCCTAGTATCATCCATCCAACTCCATCTCCCACTGCCTGCTTTCCCAATTTATCATGCAGATTAAATAAATCATGATTAGAAAGGCAGATCTGGAATGAAGAAGACAGGAACTAGAAATGTAGTTCTGCCATTTTTAAGACAATCCACACATGCCTTGGCTGACTTATCTGTAAAGTAGTGGTAACAGTATCTCTTTGACTTGTTGGTAGAAATACACTGAAACAGAGCAAGCAGCACAGACAGCAAGTCAGTGCTCAGTCAGTGTGCTAACTATTAAGGAGGCCATGACTTTCAACCTAGGAGACTCTGCTCTCTCTAGGAGTATGGACACTATTTATATTCTGTTGATATATTCAGATCTTCTAGATAGTATCTGATAAGTAGAGAGTAAGCTTGTGAATAAACTAAGTAATTCTCTTTGGTTATGAGTGTGTGGTAATGCGTTTATAAACTATTCAAACTTCAGTGTGCTCACTGGTCCAATCAAAAGGAAATGATGCTGGGAAAACAAGCTCATTAGACCCTTCTCTAGTTACCAGAGGGAAAAGGCACATAAGTACTGCACAGATATGTCCTGAAACAGAGTAAACTCAATAACTGTGAATTACCTAGGTGAGCACATAAGAATCCTGGGTGAAGAGGAGGAAGAGGCTGATGGCCCAGGGTCTCTATTTTCCACATATTCTCTTATTTGATACCAACTGTTTATTGAGAGGAATGAGACTGCTAGGAGAGAGAGGCCTTGCTCTTGGTGCTAAGGGAAATATTACCAAAGTCCATACTGTAGACTCACCATTAGGCCGCACAGGAGGACTTCGGACCAAAGGGCTGGTTGACAAGCTGGTCAATACCATGGCTGCAGTCACCTTGTCCATGTCCAGTTCCTCTGAAGATTTTCTGTAAAACAGGAAGAAATGCTGTCTGTCTGGGCTCACACTATCCACGGCAGACAGGGAAGCCATTACAGGCTGCCACATTTACTTTCTAACAAATTCTCAAGAAAATCCAGTGTTCTGAGAGTTGACTTATGGATAAGTGGCCAAGCGTACCAGGAAGCCATATGCACCACAAAGAAGAGGGTGTGCTGATGAGCCAGAAAGATGATGCTGCAGGTAGCAGCAATGCTGAATAAGACAGACAAACCGATATGACAAGTGCTGGCAGTGGAAGTGCTATGAAGGGCATCAGCAGTGGAAGCCACAGGCCTAAATGTCTCTGAGGAGTGACTTCTGAGGGGATGTGAGGGTAAGGCGGATTGAGTCCAGGAGCGGAGAGAAGTTTATTTCTACTGCAGTGGTATCCTGAGGTATGCTAGAGAGAGGAGAGGTGCAGAGCTGTCTCCACTGGGCCCTGTGCCAACAGAATGTTTCTCCTTTACTCTACGTGGAGATTAGAGTCGCTGAACACTTTCAGAAGGCCCATGCACATAACACAGTTAGTACTTGCAGACAAAGCTGAGTTAGTATCATGCAGGATGGAGTTTAGGAAAGGCAGAACAGAAAAGGGAGGTGGCGAGATCATCGGCAGACTACAAATGAAAAAAGTGGTGGCTGGGAGTGGGATGGGGCCATGACTGTGGGTCTGGTGGGGAGAAGTGGTACCTGGATGGCTCTGGTATCATCAGCACACCCAAGAGCCTTTACCAACAGGACAGCAACTAGGCAAGAAAAGCATTCAGAGGCTGTACCGGCTGGTTCTGTGTCAACTTGACACAAGCTGGGGTTATCACAGAGAAAGGAGCTTCAGTTGAGAAAATGCCTCTATGAGATCCAGCTGTAAGGCATTTTCTCAATTAGTGAGCAAGTGGAGGGGGGGCATTGTGGGTGGTGCCATCCCTGGGCTAGTAGTCTTGGGTTCTATAAGAAAGCAAGCCAGGGGAAACAAGCCAGTAAGTAACATCCCTCCATGGTCTCTGCATCAGCTCCTGCTTCCTGACCTGCTTGAGTTTCAGTCCTGAGTTCCTTTGGTGAGGAACAGCAGTGTAGATGTATAACCTGAATAATCCCTTTCCTCCCCAACTTGCATCTTGGTCACGATGTTTGTGCAATAATTACAAACCCTGAGTGTGTGTTTAAACCCGAGACACACTGCCCTTTACACTCTGTGTGCATGTGTGTGTGTGTGAGTGTTTATGTAAGTGGGTGGGTGGAGGTCCCAGGTTGATGTTGGGAATCTTCCTGTATGCTTTCTTCTACCTTATTCACTGAGGCAGGGTGGTGCCAGCCAGCGATCTTAGGATCGCCCATCTATATACCTTTGGAGGCTGGAGTCACAGGTGAGCACCTGACAGCTAGGTTTCTAGGACTCTGGGGCTCTAAGCACTAAACAATCTCCTCAGCTCTGAACCCTGGAGCTCTCACCAGTGAGTCATCTCCTCAGCTCTGAACTCTGGAGCTCTCACCATGGAGCCATCTCCTCAGCTCTCATACCTGGCTCTCATTTTACTTTCCACATCCTACTCAAGGGCACTGCGGCACAGGAACAGCTTGGATTACTGAGTGAGACAAGGAGGCTCTCTTGTTTACTTCTGGCCAGTTAACCATGAATGTGTAGGGTAGCCACCACGGTGACCAGAGTCAGCTTGTGTAAGCCAATTTCTATGGAGAAGATAAATCTGAGAGGCGAAATTTTATGTAGTACACAACACAAAATAAATGATACTCCCTCCTGGGAGATGAACATCTTCCAATTAGGGAACCGTGGAAGAGGAACAGCAGAGAACACTAATAAGCCGTGTCTGCAGATGGACCGTCACACTGACATGTGGGGAGGGTGCTGATATCATCTTCTTGATGGGATTTAGAATCATCATGGCAACAAACCTCTAAGCCTGCCTGAGCGGAGTTCACTAGATTAGGTACTGAGGTAGAGGCTTCCCTTGAATGTGGCTGAGACGGTCTATGGCTCGGAGGTTGGACTTAACCAAAGGCGAGCTGAGCACAGCCATTCATCATGTCTACTTCCCAGCTTCAGATACCATGGCACATCTGTCTCAAGCTCCCTGCCATGACTGCTCTACAGTTCGGCTGTACTCTCAAACTGGGGTCAAACAAACATTCCTCTTGACTGTTTTCCTCAGGTACTTTTGCCGTAACAACGAGCTAAGCAGCTAACCCATTATTAACCTGTTTCATCATGAAGTTACAGAAAACGAGTCTGCCTCGCTGGTATCCACAACGATACTAAATCATTATGTGTAATATAGTTCTTTCAATCCAAGGTACCAGAGGATGGAAGGAAACCTTTGAAATTTTCCTGTAAAACTTTTCTCAAAGTCTCTATGTGCTTACTCCCTAAACTGTTCCATCAAAAAGTAAATTATTTCCTTCAGTGACTGGCAAATAAAAATAAGCAAGCAGGAGCCGGGACCATAAAATTTCTTCCGTGGAAACTTACAAGACAATAACACAAACTCAGAGGCAGAAAATCCTGCATACACACTCAGCTGTGGTCGGTCGTACAAGCTTTATATTCATCACGGTGTAGAGGATCCCCAAACTCAGCGAATGGTGATGCTGGTTCCTATGGAGACGTCATCTCTAGAGGCAGCACCAGGGAAGGAGGGTGAAGCACCTTCATGCCCCCTTGAGTGTAGCACAGACTCAGATTCCCTCTGCAGTCATGATTGCAGAGGATAAGGAAAAGGAGAAAGGGGGCTTTCAGAGCTGCTGAGGTCTTCCTCCCTACACAGGGTTGGTCAGTTTGAAGACAGGCATGGTGCTTCACTGGTCTGCAGCTGTGGTATAACCACATGCCGTGCGACATGTCCTGATCAGGCCTTGAATCTGTTGAGCCAGTCTATCCATCAGCAGGGGCCTGCTGGCAGGAGACAGAAGCTTCTCAGTCAGGAGCCTGAGGAAGCAGCTAGCCATCCTGGAAACTTAGCCATGGCCTCTCTCTCCTTACCTGTCTGCCTACCAGCAAGTTAGTCTACCTCCTGGGCTTTCAAAATTGTGAGACAAAATGGACTCTTATGTGGCTTCTATCACATACCTGATCATAGCAATGAGAAAATACACAAGAATACATCGTTATTTATAAAAGTTCTAAAACCAGGATGAGAGGAGCTGGCACTTGGTACCTGGGAAGGCCATACTTGAGGATGGGAAGGCACTGTAACACTCCCTCCCCGGTTCCCTACAGGCTTGTTAGGCATCTGGCCACATCCTCCTGGGTTTCAGAGTCCCTCCACTATTTCTCTTAGCATCCTTTTCAGGGATTTTTGTTTGTTTGCATTTTTTTAACATAAGGTAAACATTTTGTTTTAGAGGTTTAGGTGACAATTCAAACAACTGAGGCTTTGGTGGAAGGCCATGTGTCAGGCACATGTCACACCACAGTTACACCAGGTTGGTGAGGTCCAGGTTGGAAGCTTCTTTCATGTTGGCTAGCTAGGTCCCCAGTGTGCTGGAAGGCGCTAGAGAGGCTTCCAGGGAAAGCGGTCAGCAGCCTCACCCTTTCGCAGACGGAAATCTACACTGCTGACTGGCAGGGCAAGATGAGCCTACAAGTACAGAACAGGACTGGGAAGTCTTATGGGAGCTACCAACCACATTGTTAGAACTGGATCCTCTCCACTGGAAGGACCTCACATGTAGGACAGGAAACCTGGCTGAAGTCTGGTGCCTGGAGGGTCAGAGGCACCAGTGGGGAGGCGAAGACGGCTGCTGCTTCTGAGCCACTGTGCTGACACTCTCTGACTCTGTCTACAATGTCCACAGACTCTGCTCCTGCCAGCACCCTTAGTGGACAGCAGGAACTGTAGACAACTGACCAGGGAAAGGGCCAGCAGGAAGTGACTGCTGAATGCACAGTCACAGATAGACATCTCTATCATTCCCTTCTAGGCTCACAGAACACTGTAGAAAGAGAGGACAAGAGCTGGGGGAAGGGGGAAGTGTGGTAGACGGAAATCAAAAGCAGCCATGAGTACCTGCGAAAGAGATAGGAGAGGGGAGGGGCTGGCAGGCCCACCCCCTCCAAGGCTCCAACAGTTGTTGGAAGACGAGGAGACTTTTTCCTAGTGTTAAACCACTGGTAAGATACTCATGCTCCAGTCAATAACCTCTTGCTCATGCCTCTTAAGTGCCCCCAGTGATTGTCTCACCAAAATAAATACATATGTCAATTTTTAAATCTAGAAAAGGACAAAAACCACATTGAAGCAGAAGTGGGGCTTTCTGGGAAGAATGTATCTAGGGCTGGGGAAGTCAATGTGGCGTAAACACGATCCACATACACTACACATGGACCAAATGTTATCATGAAATCTGTTATCCATGTAACTACTAACTGCTAATAAAACATTAAAAATCAAAAAAACAAAAAGCTGGTTTATGTAGATTTTAAAATGAGAAACAATAGAGAGCATACCACTATAAACTATAAATTTATTTTTACATATCACTTTCAACTATGCATTTATTTTTTTACAATGCTGAAACTACTAGTACATTTCAAAGTAATTACTGATCCTCATAAAGCAGATTTCTGAGGAGAAGGGGGGAGGGGGAGGGAATGAAGGAGGGGGGAGAAGGAGGAAGAAGAAGAGGAGGAGGAGGAGGAGGAAGAGGAGGACGACAACGACCACCACTGCGATAACGACAGATTAGTGTAAGCAAGTATTCTTTATGTTGTTTAGCTTTTGCAGAGTTTGGACTAGGGTCTCATTATGTTTTCCTTGCCAGCTTAAAACTTACTGTGTAGATAGGCTGGCCCTGAACACTGCTGCAATCCCCCTGCCTCTGCCTCCAGAGTGCACAGATCATAGGTGCATGCTACTGCCCCTAGATAACCAGAGTGTTTTCATCTGGACTACCTTCACACCTCCCACTAGTTACTGGAGGTCACCACCATCAACAAAATCAAAGGAGTATATGGTTAATGATCACTTAACCCAGATTTCTCAACAAGATTTTGGATCAAGCTATCGGATGCTACAGTCTTGTGCTGAGTGGTGTTTTGTTTTTTCTTTGTTAATTTCTTTTTGTACTGTACTATCTAATTACTGATTAATTAGTGCTGCAGATCAAAGCCTTATAATTAACACTAAGAGATGACACATGAAGTAGGATCTTCTACACTTGGGGAAAATTGCTGCAAAGACTTCTGGTAGACTTAGAGCAGCTAGCAGGGGCACTTGGTGTTCTAATACATACCTTCTCTTAATTTGAAATTGAATTGACTATTACAAGCCACACCAACCCCACATAAAGACAGAGACCCAACTAAAAGATAATTTCTCCTCCACATTCAACTGAGTTTTATGGAACGTAGCAATACTTAGGATTATTGTTATAGGAAGAGTAATCTTCATCGCTATTTCATATATCATCCAGGCAAAGGAAGATGGTGTTACACCCTAGGGTGTCACAAACAATATTTATCTACAATTAAAGTGTTGCAGTAAGAACTAGAAATAAAGATGAATAATACCTTTCTTAAATTAGTACAAATCTAGTTCCTGTCAGCTACTAAAATCTGTTGTCTAGACTGAAGCCAATCAGTTCTTTTGCTTTCAGTGCTGGGCTCAAACCCAGAGCCTGTACATGTGAGAGAAGAGTTCAGTCGCAGCAGAGCCTCGTGAGTACCTGGAAACAAGGTCTAGAACTGAAAACCTTCTAGGGAAGCTGACAAACCCACACCCAGCCTTGGAATCCAGGAAAGGTTAACTAAGAATTTGGGAAATCATATTTGGTAGCCATTCATGTGATTAGGCACAAAAGCTTCTTCTTCTTTTTTTTTTTTTTTTTTTTTTTTTTAATAGGCATCTTCTAAGAAAATGGGTGTAGTGGTGGTTTGAATAAGCATGACCCCCGATATATCTGAGTGCTTACTCATCAGGGACTAGCACTACTTGAGGAGGATCCGGAGGTGTGGCCTTGCTGGAGTGGGTGTGGCCTTGCTGGAGTGGGTGTGGCCTTGTTAAAGTGAGGTTTCACAAGCCCACAGTAGTAGGCCAGTGGCTCTCTTCCTGCTGCATATGGATCCCAGCTACTTCTCAAGTGTCATGTGCACCAGCATGCCGTCATGGCCATGCTCCTCTTTCATGGAACTAAACCTCGGAAACTATGCACGCTCTAGTTACATGCTTTTTATAAAAGTTGCTGTGGTCATGATCTCTTCACAACAACAGAGCAGTGACTAGGAAGGATGCTAACATCTCTAATGTAGGCACTGTCCACCTAGTTTTCCTGAGATAGGGTCTCTCAGCTGGAAGTTGAGAGACCCAAACCCAAATTACTGAAAATAATGAACAATTGTTTAACAGTCCTGGGGACAGAGAAATGCCTTCTCTGGAGTCTCTTTTGCTTACGGGATGGAGTCCAAAGTCCCACATGACAGAATTTGGTCCCTGTAACCTGAGGCAGTTACAGTGCAGTGCATGATGCTTTTTCAAGGCTGGAGAGTCCTCCCTAAAGTAGTCAGACTCCCTCTTCCCTAGGTCTTGACTCCAGCCCTGCCCCCTGCTGGAAACTAGCTCTCCCTCTTCTTATCCACCTGCCCTCAGCATCAGTTCAGTACTACTGCGTGAAGCTGCCTTTTCCCAGCTGCTCGGTGCTGTGCCAATGTCTTCATGGTGTATAGAAAGCTTCTTTCATTTCAAATATTTGCTCTCTGTCCCTGCATATGCCAGGGCTCACTCCGACTTGGATCTCTCCAGCTCTTGACGTACCCAAAACCCCTTGCTTGGGTAAGTTCTTCATGAAGGTTTTGGGGACACTGCTAATGACCGTCACCGAGGGGTGATAGGCAGAGAGACCAAAACATCTAGAAGGCTCGTGTGGGTACCCACTCTTACGTTGTTGTCACCTTGTTGGACTTGAGGGATTCTTTACTTCCGTCTTGTGAAAAGCAAAGGTTTTTAGCTTTTAAGCAGATCACCCCTGCAAATAGTTTTCTACTGGCCCTAATAAACAAACAAATAACAAACACCAAGCTAGCCAGCTAAGGCAAAATTATTTTTCTCCAGTGTATGTGATAAATTTTCTATATTTACAAAGCCTCATGGATTCATTGGTAAACTCTAAATCTCAGCAAGAACATTATTAAATCAGAAGTCTCAAATCCTCTGAAAACATCTCTGTCATTAGCTGGAGTCTCAGAGAGCAGAGCTTGGAGAAGCATCTCCAACATTCCTCAGAGGTTTGCACTGCGCAGGTCTAAAGCTCTCTGACCACAGCCCACCTGGTCCTCAGGAGTCATACTTAAACCACTCTTCAACCACATTCTCTCTGAACATGTGACCACAACCAGGCTGCTGCTTACACACCGTGTGGTAACAAACAAGACCAGAGAGAATGTGACAAATCGCTGAATTTATTTTCACAGCGGTGCTTTGTGGGTCTCCATGTATATGTATCTGAGTCTGTGTGCGTTGGTGTCATGTGTTGCGCAGTGCTTGCAACTGGGGAACAATCACGTCTATCTGGGTCCTGTTTGTACTTGTGCATGCGTCTGTGTGCATGTATGTATCTCTGTGTGAGCTGGTGACCTTGTTGAGTATCTGGGTGTGCCCATGTGTTTGAGTCCTGTATGTATGTGAGTCCACTTCTATTTCTGTTCATTTGGGAGATTACTGTCCCTGGCTCTGCTTCCAGGAGCAGCCAGCCTTTCCCTTCCTTTCTAGTTTCTCCCCATCCCATTGAGGGTGTGCCCGCTATCCTCAAAAGTCCACGAAAGGCCACAACTCTCTCCAGGAACCTCTTGGCTGGGCTGCCTCTGACCAGGCTGCTGTTTGGGCTGTCAGCCAGCTGTCCCACAGTCCTGCCTTGTCAGCAGGGCCTGCCACTCACTCAGGAGCAGCAGGGTCTACTGTAATGGGAAGGCAGAGCCCGGTGTCATTCAGGAAGCCTGAAGTCATCATCTCCTTGCTCAGTAATGTCCCAGTTATCCTTGAGGTGAAACTGTTATCAAAGTTGCATCTCTCACTCACGTGCATGGCAGGTCAGCCCTGATGTACTGTGCGGCTCATTATGTTATTACCTGGGGGCCTCAAACCTACGTGTGTCTGACTAATGTAAGGAGCTGTTAGCCACTTCATGGTGATAATTACTTTATGCAGGAAATTGGGAGAAAACAAGTCTAGTGTTTGCTGGTTTGCCAACATAAGAACTATGGATAAAGTCCCTGTCTGTCCCCTAGACAAAAGCAAACAAAAAACAAAACCCAAGTAGGCTTAACAAGACAGCCTTTCTTACTTCTGCTGCCTCCCCTACCTGTAACAGTAGCTACTCTGCAGACAACACACTGAGTGCCCCTCCTAGGCATGGTTAGCGGCATTTCCCTTTCTGGCTCCGTGAAGAGACCAATCACTGTTCCGACCATGCCACGTCATGAGTGAGACCCACACTCCATCTAAAAGGCGACTCTGCAGCCATGGCTGCCCAGGTACCAGGAGAGGACTGGGAATGCACTCCATGGCTGAGGCGCTGCCCTTCAGAGTGACTTCCTGAGCTGGAAACAGAACTGCAGGCTGCAGTCAGGTGGGCTCACTCCTTGACATGCCCTGTGTGTGTGTGTGTGTGTGTGTGTGTGTGTGTGTGTGTGTGTGTGTGCGCGCGTGCACGCCAGAGTCAGTCCCTCACTTCTTCACACTCCCTGGTGGGGGTGTGTGTGTGCCAGAGTCAGTCCCTCACTTCTTCACACTCCCTGGTGGGTGTGGGTGTGTGTGCCAGAGTCAGTCCCTCACTTCTTCACACTCCCTGGTGGTGGTGGTGGGGGGTGCCAGAGTCAGTCCCTCACTCTTTCACACTCCCTGGGGTGGCACAGAGTCAGTCCCTCACTCCTTCACACTCCCTGGGGTGGCACAGAGTCAGTCCCTCACTCCTTCACACTCCCTGGGGTGGCACAGAGTCAGTTCCTCACTCCTTCACACTCCCTGGTTGGGGGGGGGGGTGCCAGAGTCAGTCCCTCACTCCTTCACACTCCCTGGTTGGGGGGGGGGTGCCAGAGTCAGTCCCTCACTCCTTCACACTCCCTGGGGTGGCACAGAGTCAGTCTCTTACTCCTTCACACACCCTGAGGGAGGTGCCAGAGTCAGTCCCTCCCAAGGCACTGTAACTTTCATATCTGGCTTCAAAAAGGAAAGGTATAATCCTCAAAAAATGCCTGTGTCTTCTTTGAAGACATAGAAAATATTTATTGTAAATGGAAGATGCTAGATTTTTATACATACTACTTTAAACTGCCTGTGTATACCGATGTCACTGCCACCTTCTACTAAGAAACAGACTTGGTGACTTTTGTAAAGGAAACTCAGCCAGTTGGCCAGGCCTGTCCAAGGAGTGACCTACTGTGACCCTCAGATAACACACTGGTGCTTCCTCTTGACCACTAACACACTTGCTTCTGACCGTTTCTCTATTTGGGGACAGGATCTCACTATGTGGCTCTGACTGGCCTGGACCCTCTGTAGCGCAGGCTCATTCTGTGCTCAGAGATCTGCTTCTACATCCTGAGTACCAGAGATACAGGCACATGGCATCATACCTTGCCCATGGCTTGGTTTTCAACTGGAGGCATAGACATAATTTTCTGTGACAGAAATATTTATGTGAACTAAAATGCAATTTATTTCAGATTCTATTTTTAAATTTGCTAACAATTTAAAATTATGTTACAACGAAAAACATTTCTTTCTATTACATATGTGTGGCTTGGTCTACATTCGTTAGAGCATAGTTAGTATTTAAAAGTTGGAGTCAAGCTGATGGTAGCCCGTACCTTTAACCCCAGGACTCAGAAAGAAGAGGCTAGCCTGGTCCTACAGAGAGGGTTTCAGGATAGCCGGGGATGCACACAGAAACTCTTGTCTCCAAAAAAAAAAAAAAAAAAATCCTAAGAAAACAAAGAAGTCAACAGCAAGCTGATCATCCATTATGAAGCCCTCTTCCTTTGTCTGAGATAAGCTATCACTATATAGTCCTGGTAGACTAGACTGGCCTCAAACTCACAGATGACTCACTGCCTTTACCTCTCTAGTTATATGATTAAAGGTGGCAGCCAGCTGGTATTTACTTTTAAAATCATTTTTGATAGTATTCTCATAATGTATTTAACACATTTGTATTCTTTAAAGCCACACTTTATTTTAGGTAGAGCAATAGGCTTTTCCTGTTAAATAACACCATAATAGAATGGTTTCATAGAGCTTTAGACAGAAGAAAAGGGGGAAACTTTCAAACTTTCAACCCCCTCCCTCAAAACAAAGTTTTTAAATCTCCTTTTCTAGATGGGCTAAGGTAACAGAGACACTCCAAGGCTAGTCCCATCTGCTTCTTAGTGCACTGTCTGTCAGTGGAACTGAGAAGAGAGCCTGACTTTCAGTCTGCCTCAGTGGAATGCCACGCGTGGACGAGAGTGCAAGGATGCTTCCTGACACTTCAATACCCAGACACTTGAATCCACACATCCTCCTCAAATCCAGATCCTGATCTACTATGTATACATACATAAACAGAGGCATGTATAAGTATGGAAACATTTGGAAAGGAGACCCAAGGAGGGTCAAACCAGATGACAACCTGTCAGGGGCAGCCTTGCTTATACAGTGAAGGCCTAAAATCAGCCATAGGCCTGATATACATGCCTGCTAACACAAAGTCTTAGGTCTCTGTGGAAAAACACTGCAACAGATAGCTATAAGATATTGTAAACAGGCAGCTTTGGTGGAAGTTTACCAGCCTGGATAAGAACAAGTAGTCATAGGTCTTGTGGATAGTCATAGATCTTGGGTAGCCTTGGTGGATAGTACCAACTTAGATAAGGACAAGTGAATCATAGGCGGAGTCATAGTGACCTGTCCCCTGAACCTTCACCTAGCTGATACTCTGTTCAGGAAGATATCTGTACTCCCCCTGAACACCTACGCTCCTGCATCAGCCCCTTCCCCACAGCCTGCCTCTATGTGCATATAACCCCTGTGTGAAAAAGGTAAAATCAGTGGTTTGATCAGCCTATAGACAAGCCGCTGTTCTTTGCGTTCGCCTGTCCCCCATCTTCTCTTTCGGGTGATCTCCCTGGACCCTTGTTCAATGCCCTGCTGGACAGGACAACAACCAGTGGTGTGAAAGCACACAAGAGGATCTAAAGCATGTTTGCCTGACGAAATTTCAGCCCCACTCCTGCGCTCCCATACCCTACCGCTGATACTTGATTTATGCTGTTTAGTTGAACCCTATGAAATTGCCAGAATTTAATTACCTCTATGTTAATTTCATAAGGCTGAACCTGATCATTTTCATGTGTTTTTTTTTTTGTGTGTGTGTGTGTGCAAGTGCATGTTTGTGAGAACACACATGTACTCTGTGTGCATTTGGAGGCCGGAGGCCAGCCTTTGGGCCTTTCTTAGGAGCCACACACCTTGTTCTTTGAGGCAGAGTCTCTTACTGGCCTGGAGATTCCTAGGTAGGCTATAGTGGCTGGCCAACAAGCCCAGGGATCATAGCCCATAAAAGTTCAAGTGTCCCAGCTAATGACTTCCAAGCTTTATGTTATCTTCCCCTCCCCAGCAACTGGCTTACACGTCAATGCTACCACATCTGGCATTTTTTTTTACATGGGTTCTAGGAATCAAACTCACGCTTACAAGGCGAGCACTCTTTGGACGGACCTCTTTCCAGCACTTCAACCTGATTAACTGTGCTACTTGAAATGTTTGTTTTTAGTTTGAGGCCAAGAAGTCTGTGTTGAATAGTTTATGTCAACATGACATAAGTAGAGCCATTTGACAAAGGGAATCTCAGTTGAGAAAAATGTCTTTACCAGATTGTTTCTGCGCAAGCCTGTGAGCCATCTTCTGGGTTGATGACTGATGTGGGAAGATCCAGCTCACCGAGGCAGCCCTAATCCCAGCTGGTGGTCCCGAGCAACTATGAGAAAGATAACTAAGCAAACCAGTAAGCAGCACACACCATGGCTTCTGCCTCCAGCTTCCTACGTGGAGTCCTGACTTCCCTAAGTGATGAGGTGTGACCTGGGAGTTTTAGCTGAAATGAATCTTTCCCTCCCCATGATGCATTTGGGTTACAGTATTTTATCACAGAAACAAAACCCTGACTGAGGCTTAGCCAAACAGTGCAAAAAGTGGCCCTTTTTTCTCAGATTTGAATTATGAGTTACTTAATTTCTGGCTCTAATTTGAAGATAACCTGCAATTAAAAAAATTCAAGGTCTCAGTTTGCCTGTACTGCCCACGTGCACACACTACTGCAGGCACAAGTCCTGCAGTTATCAACGTTTCTCATACGGCACTGGAATGTCCATCCAGGGAAGCACCTGTTTGGCTTTGCGGGATTCTCATGCACACACATTACTGGGTCTATTTTCTGTGGTTTCTATTTTTATTTTACTCATGTTACTAACATATATTTACACTAATCCATACAACCATTTCTGACAGCTAATCAATTTGAAGGTAAATCTATGTGCCTCAATCACTGAAAATGTCAATTCTATCATTCTTTACATTTGATCAGAATAATAGCACCACTTGAAAGCTATGAAATCACCCCCACCAAAGACAGACTCATTGCACATCTAGCTGTTCCTACCAAGCAAATGGTTGCAGAAGGATCTAATGCCATCAGAAACACAATGGAAAGGTTATGGCTGGCCACACGGTAGATCAGGAACATGGCCCAGTGGCCCTGGGCCAGGAGGCCCTGAGCCAGACCATATCCAGTTCCCTGTAATGAGGTAGATGAATACGGGTTAGTAATGCTAAACAAGGTTTAGGCTAAAGCCAAGGGAAGGACACAGCCTGGGGAGAGGAAAGCCCCACAGCCACTGTTTCCTGTTTCCTCTGAGAATAGATGTGGCCTGTAAGCTTAGGATGCCAGGGTTAATATTTAATATAAAAGGCATCACTATGGATAGCTGGATGGCTCTCAGGTACCACATTGTTTTCAGCTATGCTGATAATCTTCACTCATGTAGGCCATTGCAAAAGCAGAATCTAGAAGCACTTGCCGTAATAATGTTGTCTGAACTATACTGAGCTTGCCTGCTCCATGTGTCTTTCCATTCTATGCTATTAGAAAGTTCCAGGTACCTGAAATGCAAACAGGACTCTATTCGTATGGAGCTCGGTGCTTGCCTGTCTTCTTTTCTGTTTTTCAGTCCTCTCAGAGGCTTTCCACATACTTCCAGTGTACCTACCACCTTATGATATGTTATAAAATTTGTAGAATCTGGCTTTATTTGAAATTTGATTGGAAAATGAGCTCCTTGAGGTGATCATAAAAGCATGGAGAAACAAAGCTTTGAGTGTGATGAGCTATCACGAACTCCACTTGCACTTCCCCCTTGCTGTGCTGTCTCTATGCAGGTTCACCTACACAGACAGGAGGACCTGGTTTCTTTTGGACACAGGTGACATGGCTAAGAGTTCAGAGGAAGAAAGTGCATGTCAGTTTGACTTCTTCAAGAAGAAAGTACCAAGATGAACTCAGCTCAACGAGAAAAAAATGTCCATCAAGGATGAAGGGGATGGGAGCAAAGGAAACTCTGTTCCCAACATGGAGTGTGGTGGTTTGAATATGCTTGGCCCATGGGGAGTGGCACTATTGGCAGGTGTGGCCTTGTTGGAGGAAGTGTGTCACTATGTAGGCAGGCTTTGAGGTCTCCTACTACTCAAGCTCTGCCTAGTGCAGAAGAGAGCCTCTTCTTAGATGCCTCCAGAAGTGAGTCTCCTTCTGGCTGCCTGTGGATCAAGATGTAGAACTCTCAGCTCCTTCTCCAGCACCATGTCTGCCTGCACACAGCCACGTTTCCCCACCATGATGATAATTGACTGAACCTCTGAAACTGTAAGCCAGCCCCAATGAAATGTTTTTCTTTACGTGAGTTGTCTTAGTGTCTCTTCACAGCAATGGAAACCCTGACTAAGACAGGGAGGAAAGCTGAGAGGAGAGTATACTGAGTAGTTCAATCTCTGAGCACAGAGATGGGGTCCTGAGTTAAGACCTGTCAATTAGAGAAGCCCAAAAGTGTCCAGAATGGGCCTTGAAGCCAGAAGCACAGAGAAAGCATGAAGTTGCAGTGGCTTTTAATCCAAGAGACCTAGGCTGGCACTTCCATGTCCTCTAAAAGGGCGATTTCTTTTACTACCAAGCACCTTTATTATTGGGGCCTTAGTAACTTAGTTCAAAAAATTCCCATGTGAAACAGTGCCTCAGCTTTTCTGAGATACACACTGTGGACCAGTTTTGTTTGTTTGGTTGGTTGGTTGGTTTTTTGCCTCAGGTTTTTGTGGTTGTTGTTTGATCTTGCTTTAATTCTTTCATGATCAATGAGCTATTGACTAAGGCTCTCAGGTAATATTAACAAATGCTATGAATTTGGGCTACCTCTGCATAAACTTGATTCACAATTGCCATAAGGAATCCCTCTAGCCAGCCTACTGTGTGTCCATTGAGCTTTTTTTCCTTTCCAGCTTTACATACTCACATCTGGAGTATTCTCAAAACAAAACAAAACAAAACAATTCTTCCAAAACTTGCAGTTTTCCTCATGACTGTTCCATTCCACTTGACTGACAGATCCTCGTGTGAATGCGCAGGCAGCGCACTGGGCCTGTAGGTTATTGCAGGAAGTGGCAGAGAAGGGAGACAGTGCCTGGACTCTTCAGTATATTTCAGTATTTCAGTATAAACATTTTGCTCAACAACAACACAAATCTATTATAACTTCCTTTCTATTCTGCCAGTTGCCTCCAACAGAAGTCAGACTTAATATTCGTCAGCTGAACAGATTCCATGGAGACAATAGTGATTTCTAAGATGAAAAGAACAATGGATGAACA
This sequence comes from Arvicanthis niloticus, assembly GCF_011762505.2. Taxonomy (NCBI): domain Eukaryota; kingdom Metazoa; phylum Chordata; class Mammalia; order Rodentia; family Muridae; genus Arvicanthis; species Arvicanthis niloticus. The sequence continues at coordinate 7,145,206 of NC_047670.1, read as the reverse complement.
CTGGCTGTATTTCTTGGCTGTAAAAATCACAACTCTGACTCATCAAATTAAATTACTCATTGAGATCCAAGTGAAGCAACTGTACTCTGCATTCAGGTACAGACGCTGCCAGAGATGAGGTAACGCAGCAGAGGGATCATTCAATCCCCGCCCCGCCCCCGGGGCAGAAACAGCAGACATAGCTAGGATCACTGATTTTTATGAATTTCTTTAAATTTTTACATCTATTTTGTGTGTATGTGTGTGTGTGTGTGTGTGTGTGTGTGTGTGTGTGTGTGTGAAAGAGAGAAAGACACACACACACAGAGAAAGACAGAGAGCAAGGTGGGCAGGCCATGTGTATGGAGCTCCATACAGACTGTGCAGAGTCAGTTCTCTCCTTTGACTGTGTGGGTTCTGGGAATCAAACTCAGGTCATCAGGTTGAGCAGCAAGTACCTTTACCTACTGAATCATCTCACACACCCTGGGATCGCTACTAATGTCTGGAGCCTACACAGGATGAGTATTACACTGTTCTCTCCTTTGTTCCCAGCTAGAGTATCTGGAGTGATGTTTCCACAGTTCCCGAAAGTGAGCATCTTACTCTTTTTCTTACTTAAGACTGACTTCTGGCGGGAGCCTTCTAAAGACCTCGGATAAAGACACGGCACCTCTGAGATGCCCTGAGGCAGTATGCTTGGCAATGACCATGCACACTTGCTGTTTGAATCAGAGTGCAACCTCCAAAACCCTCAGGACTATACTTTGTCATTTCTGTTTTGGTGACATGGAGTAACAGAGGAAAGTGAGGCCCAAAGGTGTGGGAACAGGTGCTCTCCAGATCTACCATCCAGTGTCTGGCCTCTAAGATTATGGAGTCTCACTCTTCAAAGCCATCTGTATGGCAAGAACCCTATCGGGCAAAACTCCACCTGAGACCCGTTACCTATTGGGTAAAGCTGGGACATGTTTCGGAACTACGGAGCTCATGAGTGAACTCTAAGTGACCCTCTAGACTAGAGACTGAGGCTTCTGGGAAGGGTCTGTCCATGAGGTCCACTTCTGTGCTCCATTACTGCTACTGTGCTCAGGAGCATTGAGCCACGTCATGCGGCCACCTTTAAGTACAGTAGGGGTTTAACTCACAGGTCCTGGTGCTTTTCTGTCAAGATCCTTTTGGGATTCTCTTCAACAACAACCAGAAAGAGCAGTCAGTCTCTCTCTCTCTCTCTCTCTCTCTCTCTCTCTCACACACACACACACACACACACACACACACACACACACACGCCTATGGTCAAATGCACCTCTTTCTTATTATGGGTTTTCAAGGCAGCAGAAACAGTGCAAAACAAATGGATACCCCAGGAAAGGAACCTTAGACACTCAAAGGCATCTTCTCTGAGCTGCGCATAGTACAGCCAACACCCAGGAAGACTGCTCTTTTCCTAAAACACCTGGGCACAGTGCCCAGAAACCTATGGTGTCAGGTTCATATACAGACCAAAGAACAAAGTGTTTGCACACAGGTCAAACATATGCCCCGAGACATCTTCTAAAGTGATCTGAATCATTAGCTCCTTTACTCATAAGCTAGCAATTCCAGGAAACAGCCAGATTTGGGGCAATGGGCTCTGTTTTGAATTCTTAGGATACAGAATATTCCTAGAGTCTGAAACAACAACTTGACAATCTGTTCAGACTGTGATTAGAGTGTTTATCAGCCTTAATGTACAAGAGCGGCTTTGTATTAGATTCCACATCTAATGTGTGTGTGTGTGACGGCAGAGCTGTCCCTAAGTGCCAACCAGCAAGATCTGTTACTAGCTCTCCATCATCGGCTGCATCTGCTCATTTGGTTTATCTGCCTTAGGGAAAACTAAGAAAGGTCAATGAAAATACTGCTTAAACTTTACAACACTTTCCATTCTGAATTGCAAGGACACTCTGGACTCTTAGAATACTGCCAGTATTTAAAGCCTTTCTCACATGTCAGCTAATGGAGAACATTCTTGGCAGGGAAGCCTGTGCGTGAAATGTCTAGAGTTTAATGACATTCTACCTACCATTCTGCAGTTGCTGTGAGAACTCAGCTCTGCAAGGCAGCTTTGTAATACACGAGGAGCACACACAAGTGCAAATCACATACAGACTTCTCTACACACTCATGCTTACTGTGAAAGGTTTGTGCTAGGCGCCAGGAGCACAGTGAACAACCAGGGTCACACTCTTGAGCTCCTGAGCAGGGTGAAGTGGAACAAAACACCCATACTACACAAGGCTAGAGTAAGGTTTAGGCTTTCCCACTTATGCTATAACTCAACTTTATCAACCATAACTGAACATGGATACCCATGTCTTTGGGCATCGTGATCTGACAAAGTACTCAGTTTCCCTGGGCTCTCCTCTTTACTCTTGCTAACCTGAGCTGTCCTCTGCATCTTTTCCATGCCTCCTGTGGTCCTTTTTTTTGGTGAGGCCTTCCTGTCACAATAGTTAATGGTTGCCTGGCTGACACTCTGCGTCCTAATTTTTTATTTACCTTTTAACTCTTCAAGGTGTCTCTTCTGCGATAGTGTTGAGACTTCATTTTCATCATTTCTCCATTTCTGAACCAGAAGTCTTTGATGATTCCATATTACCAAAGAAATGCAGTTTAACCCCCTTGGTGTGGCACTCAAGGGCATTCACAAACCATTTCTTCTCAGTTACCTATGGGGTTTTGCCTATATATAAATGTTCAAGTGTGTGTATGTGCATTTTCCTATGATAGTGTCAAAGCATTCAACAAACTCTCAACTAAACTGCTAGCATGTTCCTCCCTGGCCTTCCATCTTCCATCTTCCAAAGATCCCTAGTTTGAGGCCCTCAGTCACTCAACCCTAATGGGACCTTCCATTACCTCACGGAAGTATCATTTGCTCTAATGGAAACGAAACCTCAGCTTGTTTTATTTCAGTCATTCAAGGTTATCTCAAATACCATGTTCTCCACAAGCTAACAGATCTCCCGATGAGAATGAATTAATCTCTGTATTACACATCCCAGAACGTTGAGATTTGGTGACATCGCTACTGTCACACTCTGCTCATGACGTCCGCCTGCTGGAATTTCAGCGTCTCCCTTTAGAACGAGAGGATCATCTCGTCATGCTGTCATTGCCTTTGACATTGGAAATGGATCTAATTACTGAACCTAGGTCTATGCCGTCAGGTGTGTTTGTCTGTCTTGCGTTTCTGTATCATCACAAGAACACACACTGACCTGCTTGCTGATCTCAGGCACATGCCAGTCATAGAACCGAAACCTGAACCCAGCCTATAGACCTGCCAGGTCCAGTCTAGTCAGCTGACCTACAGCTAGCCTGCATGAGAATGGGGGGGGGGGGCATGAGTCTTCTTTTAATTCACTAAGTTTGGGGTGTTCCAAGACCTAGCACTACTGTGTGCATGGCTAAGCAATGGAAGCTTGTGTGCTTTGTGCAGTGGCTTCCGGGGCTTCCCTTGCACATGACTGATCAGCTTCACCAACTGTAAATTACTGGTGTGTAGAGACACACTGTCTGCATCTTTGTCCTGCAGTGACCTAGTCCCTTTCTTGCATAGTGTGAGCACACTATATGTTTTTGCTGGTTGTAATTAGGTAATCATTTACTGAGGTGTAAAAATCCCCAGTGGAAGTCACTAGTCGGCATGATTATCCAGATCTACTTCCTGTGCTTCCTGCGAGGGCATCAACACGGGTTGACAAGCTTCCTGAAAAGCCTCCAGCAAAATCAAAGTAACAATAACCATGGAGCCGTGCGAAAAGAACTATTAGTCACTCAGCTGATAATGGTAGGTTACACTTTTCAAATGTGACACAGGTCAATTAGCCAAAAGGAGCCAGGACAAAAGCGTTTTTTCTTCTGGTGAACAGCAGAGTTGGGCCTGTCACACAGGCTCAGAGGGGTTCCTGTTCCCACCCATCTTTCTGCGGAGTGTTTTCTGCCTTGCTACCTTTGATCTCAGCTACTTAGTGGTTGTTTAACAGGGTTGTCACTGTGTTCTCAGGAGACCTGTTGGGAGCTGTGGCTGGTCTTGCTGCAGTCACTAAGCAGGTCAATAAGCAATGAGAAAGGAGAGCACTCCACTGCGACCTGAACCTGCTCTCCATCCGTGGCCTGGTTTCACATAACCAATGTTGCAACCTCAGGACCTCATTTAACTTACCTGAGATGAAAAGACCTGGGACTGGTGGTGCAGAGCTAGCCTGATGCTCTATGGATTTCACATTTGGTTTTCACAGGAAGGGCGGGACAAAAGCCAAGAGCTTTGAAGAGATTCATTTGGCCAAGCCACAGAGCTAATGAATGGTAAAGCCAGAATTTAAATTCAACATCAGATCCATACATTTCCCAGGGCACCCCTGCCTCCTCCCACTGCTGACACCTGCAGTGTCTCCAACACCCGGGATTTCTCCTTGAATACCAACTGCTGACCATGCCCAGTGTTCTGTGCTTTGTACTGCTGAGCCACCCTCTGCTGGAGGCCAGCCTTCACCTTTGTCCTGTTCTCCAAGTTCCACAGCCAAGGTCATGGCTAATTCGAGAACTTCTGAACTTGGACTCCACAGTGTTTATAAATGAGCAACGCTAAAATAATATGAGGTGAATCGTCATGACTAAAGGCTGTGGTAGTTTCTACGGAGTCCTTTTTATAAGAACTGCTTGACTCAGAATGTTCTGAGTTGATTCCTTTTTAATTCCAAGTTATGGCTGCACCAGCAGCAAGAGTGGCCAAAGCTCACAGAGAAGAGAAAGCCAACAGAAAGCTTCAGTCATTCCCCCATTAAGACTGAAGTCCTGAAACGACTGTACATACTTCGGAATAATGTGGTTACTTTAAGTGGGCACAGCTTCAGACTGTCTTATATAAAGAGGAAGAAAGGACAAAGATGATCATGGTCTGACTGTCTTAGCAGTGCTGAATAAGAACAGGAAAGTGTGGAAAGTGTTGGGGGCTAGGCTGAGGAGATGTGTGGACAGGTGTTCTACATGGTAAGTTGCACAGGGATTAAAATATAGTGATACTGGGGCTACGGAAATGGCTAAGCAGTTAAAAGCACTGGCTGCTCGTCCAGAGTATTCAAGTTTGATTCCCAGTACGAACATGGTGGCTCACAACTATAGCTCCACGGGATTGGACATCCTTCTGTGGCCTCCGTGGGCATCAGGCATGCGTGTGGTACACAGACATACATGTAAGCAAAACACCTACATATATAAACAATTTAAAAACTGGTATCTATATAATGTTACTTTACTTTGTGGTGGTTTTGGTTTTGTTGTTCTTTTGAGACAGGGTCTTTCTATGTAGCCCTGGCTGGCCTGGAACTTGCTGTGTATCCCCTGGCTGGCCTCAAACTCAGAGATTTGCCTGACTCTGTCTCCCAAATGCTGAAATTAAAGGCATGTGCCACCATGCCCAGCATCAGTTTGAGATATTAGAGATATTTTGAGAATTGTTTTCCATGAGCAGAAATTTTAATTGGCTAAAAAAAAAAAAAAAACCCAAAAAAACCTGTTTGGCTTTGCTTAAAAGCTTTTCAGTATCCATTTTCACAATATGTAAAAAGATGATTTATTATGCTTTTGTAACCAACCAACCAAGCACATTTTGGAGAATAAGAATACCTATATAAAATATTCATTCCTGGCTTATAGTTTCTATTATTAAAATTCTGTGGTCCAGTAGAGAGCTCATTACACATTTAATTAATCAGCTTAATTAGCCTATTTGTTTATTAACAAAGCTTTTTAAAGAGGAAAATCATCAGAATGTTAAATATATTAGCTTTCTCGTGTGTGTGTGTGTGTGTGTGTGTGTGTGTGTGTGTGTGTGTGTCTCGTGCACACAGGTGCCGACATATGCCTATGTGCACGCAAGTATAGGCCATCCATCTGCCTTGTATTTTGAGAAGATCTTTTCACTGGGACCTGAGGGTCTATTGATTCTGCTAGTCTAACTGGTAAGCAAGCACCAAAGATAGGCCTGTCTCCACCTCCCCAGTGCTGGGCCTACAAATGCCTGCCAACAGGCCTGGCAGAATAAAGACTGCAAAAAAGCTCTTCTTGTAAGTGGCTCGATACTTTCTTACTCTCTTAACCCAGAAAACCCCACAAAATCATGCCAATAAAGAGGTTTTCTTTATTGTGTTCTTTGTACTCACTTTAAGAACAGTCGGGAAGCTGCCCAGGCCATCAAAGTTACGCATATCTGCAAAGCCACCAAGTATCTGAAGGATGTCACTTTAAAGAAGCAATGTGTGCCATTCTGGCAGTGTAATGGTTGAGTCAGTAAGTGTGCCCAGGCCAACAATGGGGCTGGACACAGGGATGGTGTCCAAAACATGGCGCTGAATTTTTGCTGCACACCCTTAAAAATGCAGAGAGTAATGCTGAACTTAAGGGTTCAGATGTAGATTCGCTAGTCATTGAACACTTCCAGGTGAACAAGGCGCCTAAAATGCGCCCATGAAGCTACAGAGCTCATGGCCGGATTAACCCACACGAGGTGATCCTCACAGAGAAGGGACAGACTGTTCCAAAGCCAGAAGAGGAGGTTGCACACATGAAGAAGAAGAAGATATCCCAGAAGAAACTGAAGGAACAAAAACTCACGACATGGAAATAAATTCAGCGTAAAACAGATGCAGATATAGATGCAGATAAAGTAAAAAAAAATGCGAGGGAAATAAGGAATATAGCTGTGGTTTTAGAGAGAGTCTGATGACTGTTATTTCATTCCAAAAGGCTGCTCTCATCTCTGGTAGTTAATATGAGAAATATTATTTGGGTTGCACACTGACACATTAGTTCTTATCAGCTTTTAGACTTTCCAAACCAACCCACACCCCCAGGAAGGACCTGGGTTCTCTTTACACAAGTAAAGACAAAAAGAGCCTCTATGCAGAGTCTGGGAAGGAGCCCCTTCCGAGCAGTGTGCCGCTGCTACCAGTGCAGCTGGTTTTACTGGGATTTTTCACACCTTTCTTTCCCTACAACTTTAAGTATTTTACCCAGTATGCTCAATCCATCTTTACTAAATGCTGGTGAATCTTTACTAAATATGAAGGCGGTGGTCAGATGGGGGGCCACAAAATAAGTCAGTCATAGATGACGCCAATGGAGCCGACAAACAGTCCTACTTATGAAAACAACCCCAGTGCAGAGTAATGGAGAATAACAGGTTTTATTAATGAGTCACAATTCTTTTCCCAAGCTGGTGCCCAGTTAAAGACATTCATTCAGATGTCTTCGGCCTCCTCGTGACAGAATCTGTAAGATGATATCATCAAGGCCCTCTCTACTTTTAATTTTATTCTCTATCCCTGGGTTGCTTCATTATTTGTTGTGGCTTTAACGTTGAATATTCTATCATGTCTGGCTCAACTCTCTCTGTTGCCCAGGCCTTCCAAAAGTAAAAACCATTATTCAACAGCTTTATATTTTGGTTGTGAGCCAAGCCTTTAACGGCTGAGCCATCTCTCTAGCCCATTCAACAGCTTTATAGAAGCCAGAGATGCAGCCAAGGAGGCATCTAGGCTCCTTCCTCATCTCAACTCTGAACACAGCCAAAGCCTACTGATTTTGTTTCACAAATAACCTCATCTGTTGCACTCTGAGTTTTCATCATCTCTGATGGGTACTTCCTCTGGAAGCCCTAACCTCTTTATTGAAGAAGTAACCCTTCCCACACCTCCAGACATGCACATACTACACCATGTATGCAGCTCAGGGAAATCATGCCATCCCAGGTCTGAAAAAGTTCCCATTGTCCTCCAGTGTTTAATCACTGAAATGATCACTTCCAAGCACAACTGGTAGAGCACTCCCTTTGTGCCAGGTTTAAAAGCACCCATCTTTACTCTGCAAATGCTAGATCCTAAGGCTCTGGGAATAAGCTGGGGTGTGTATGGTACAAAATGGTTCATGCAGTATCTGGGACAGATTTATAATCACTGTTTATGGGAAATTCATATTTAACCCTGTCATGTGCGTGTGTACATGTGCACACATGTGCTGAGTTCCTGAACCTCCTCCCTCTATCTCTCAAGTACTGGGATTATAGACATGTGGTACCATGCCAGGATATTTACAAATTTTATTTACAAATTTAGCAATACCACTTTAAGTGCATAGAACAGCTGGAAAACAAGAACAAGGTACAGGGTGGCTAAAGTGGCAGGTGCATGGCGGGTGTGTGTGTGTGTGTGTGTGTGTGTGCACGTGTGTGCGTGTGTGTGTTGCTGTTGTCACAGGAGACACTGTCAGGAATGGGACCAGAAAGCCCTATCAGAGAGGCTGGCTTTTGAATGACCCTGTTTGTCACAGAATGATATGATGTCATCCTGAAACATTTAACAGTTAAAGAGGCAGTATCATTTATAGAGGGTGTGGCTACAGTTTCATAGCTGTAACACCTGTCTCTCTGGGGGCTTGCTGTTAATTCTCATCATAGGAGTTGTGGCCACATCCGGAGCCTTACCGAGGTAGCCCCTTAAGAATAAAGAAATGTATTTTCTAAAAATTAAATGTTCACACTTAAACAAAAATAACTCTTGGAAATAATACATAGTTCCAAAATTGTGATTTACAATCATTAAATGTAAGTTAAATAAGCTAATAAATATAGCAAGAGGTCTGGAGAGATGGCTCAGTGGTTAAAAGCACTGACTGCTCTTCCAGAAGTCCTGAGTTCAATTCCCAGCAACCACATGGTGGCTCACAACCATCTGTATTGGGATCTGTATTGGGATCTCTTCTGGTGTGTCTGAAGACAGCTACAGTGTAACTCAGCCAAATAAAATAAATAAATATATCTTAAATAATGATTTAAAAATAAATAAAGCAAGAAATAAATCAATGAATTATCATCTTGTTTATATAAAATGTATTGATTTAAGTAAGATTTTAAATTTATGTTCAGACAAAAAGAACATTAAAATACTAGCCATCTAAAGTATAGATATAAAACTATTGGTTAAAAATGAACATTTTTATTACTTATTCAATATCTTAATGAGGCTTTCTGCTTTAAAACAATCATTCAAATAAGTATTGATAAAAGCAAATTGGCAATTTTACATAAATAAAAGCATATTTTAATCAATTTGACATTCAGCTCTGAAAAAAATAAAAATTCAAATGATATGTGTTTGCAAACCGATTGTATAAAAGTTTAAGCACCAAGAAAAATTTTCTGTGATTATTTTGAAAAAAGTTATTAGGGCTGGTGAGATGGCTCAGTGGTTAAGAGCACTGACTGCTCTTCCAGAGATCATGAGTTCAAATCCCAGCAACCACATGGTGGCTCACAACCATCCATAATGAGATCTGATGCCCTCATATGGGTGTCTGAAGACAGCTACAGTGTACTTACATAAAATAAATAAATAAATTCTTTAAAAAAAAAAAGAAAAGAAAAAAGTTATTAAAAGATACTTTTGAGTAACTGGAAAAGTTTGAAGATGGAAAAGACAGCATATAATAATTTGGCCCCAGTTTAGTGTGTGAGGGTCATCAATCAGATGATAGTGGGAACCCATTTCAATTTGGGGGCTTGTTATAAAAGATGACAGGATGGATGAATTTCAATGCTGGGGGATCACCAGAATGCAAATACTGAGCAGGTGTCAGTGGTACACTCGGGAGGCAGAGGCAGGAGGATTTCTGTAAGTTCGAGGCTAGCCCGGTGTACAAAGGAGATAGATTCTGGACAGGCAGGGCTACACAGAGAAGCCCTGTCTTGAAAAAATACAGAAATAAAAACAAAAATGAAAAAAGGAAACACCGGGCACTCACTCTAAAGCTGGAGGAATCATCACGTGGGCGGCCACGCTTGCTTGCTTTGGTGGAAAACACTCAAGTATTATGAGAACAGTGATATAGTGTCTGGAATCTGCTCTTAAAATACTGCACTTAAAAAGGAAGCAGATGAAAAAAGCTGCCAGAAGCTGGTAACTGTTAGAGGGGTGATAGGTGTGGGAGTCCAGTCTGCATCTACTGCCATGACATGTAAAACTTTCTTACCTGTAAATCATTTCCTCAACAATATACCATAGAAAGCTTTACATTCTCCTTTTAATGTACCCCCCCCCCCTCGCCAGCAGTTGAGAAGATGGGTATTTGATTAATGAGCACTGGTTGCTTCAGGACAGACTGTGGACCAGATGCCATGCTCAGCGATAGCCGTGTAACATTCACTTCGAGCTCACAATCACTTTTTGATCTAGGCTTGGCTGCATTACTCTACTTTATAGATGAAGAAACTAAGGTCTGCAGAGGTGACAGCTTTCACGGTCACATAGAGTACGCTGACTCTCGTGGTGACCTACACTGACAGGTACGTTGACAATAGCCGGATAAACCAAGGTCATCACAATGTATAACAGGAAAAGTGTGGGAAAAGCTGCTTGGCTGTTTCTGCCACAGCTGTGTGGCTCAGGGTCAGATATGTGTTGGCTCAGATCCAGCATTAAATTCGGCCACAGATTCAGCTATTATTTAAGAAGAAGATGGACAGGCTGCTCCTAGACCAAGCAAGGGCAAAGAGAACAGCACAATTGTCCTCTCATTTATGACAGCCGTTCTATAAACTGCTTTACTACTTTTCTTTACAAGACCATGCAATTCGATGTTTTTTTGGAGTGCCTTCTGAAGACTGGTAATCTTTTGCAGGAGTTCACCTTGGGTCTTAAATAATTCATCCTTCAGTGTCTCTCCTTTGGCGCTGGCAGGCAGGGGGTGGGTGTAGGGGAGGGAGGGTGAGCAAGCCTGTAAGAGGAACATCACAAGTGAGGAGCTGGCACAGCTGCAGCCCCAAGAGGCCCCGCCCGGATGAGCTCATCCCTTGGCGGCAGATTAGAATGACATCATGTTTCTGGGGAGCTCTTTCTAGTCTACTGCAGCGGCACGCAGCGCGCTTGCTTTTCCAGAGCACAGGAAAAATTAGCATCAGTATTTCTAGCTGTTCCTAAGGAAGTGGCATTTTATTTCAGTGTGCGCTGGGACGCATAACACATCGCCTGCCTTACTATCAGCTCCCAGCTTACCGGTAAGCAACGCAACTGTACTTACAGGCTAAAAAGGAAAGACCCTCTTCAATGCCGCAGCCCAACTACAGTGTTTCTTCAAAGACTTTTGTCCCAGAAGTATAAAAAATTACCACACCAATAGTATTAAGAAATAGTACTGATCATTATTTTTGTCCATCTCCTTTGTTTGGAGACAGGGTCCTTTGTGAACCCAAGGCTGGCTTCAAACTTTATATGTGGCAGCAGATGACCTTGAAATCCTTCTCCTGCCTCCACCTCTCTAGTGTTGGGATTACAGGTATGGACAGCCAAACCCAGCTTCTCACGTTCCAGGGATAGAAGTCAACCGAGAGCCTCCTCCTCAGCCCTTATCTAAGGGTTGAATATATATTATCTAATCTGATCCTCTCCTTAAGCCATCTCCACACCTGGACATATCCTATAGACGGGAGTGCTAGGACAAAGTCAGTTTCCCTGGCTGACAGCTCATAACTGTGATCAATATACCACAGTGTTGGAATTTTTAAAATTATGTGTTTTTATGTGTATGGGGAGTTTGGATGCCCATAGACACGTTGGATCTCATGCGTGGATTTGGAGTTAGTTATAGGTGACTTTGAGCCACCTGACATGGATGCTGGGAACTGACCTCAGCTTCTCTGTAAGAGCAATATGGGCTCTTAACTTAGAAACATCTTTCTAGCCTGTCCAGCTCTTGGTAGTTTTCAGCAGAGTTGGGTCACGAAGGTCTGGCTGCCCTTGAGCTAAAGTGCTGGGACTGACATGTCCCCATGTGCAGCTTACCTACCCAGTTCTCACAAGACGCAAATGCTAGGTGCAGACTGTAGCAGAAGACAGGTTATAGTGGTACCAAGAAAGGAGTGTGAAACTCCAGTCCCACGGCAAGGACCTAGATTAAAAAGTGCAATTCCTGTGAAATGACTTGTCCTTGTTGTTAAGGCAGAGGCAAGTGAGCATCCAGAAAAGATGACCTCTAACAATCTTAGCAAACGGCTGTGGATTTAGTTAATCATGGCCAGAGGGGATAGGGCAGAGAACACATCTAAGTCTCTAGGAGATGAATTGTTTCCTCTAACAGTGAGAACACCTCCTTCTCCACTTTACAAGGCTGCATATCCTCCAATGGCCTAGATGCTGTGCCTTGCTTTGGGCACAGTCAATCATGGAGAAATCATCCCAGCAAAGGTGTAACATTTGTTACAGATTGGGAAACAAAGAATGTGACATCACTGTCTCACCTGCTAAAGTTTTGAGTAAACTCTGAAGAAACAAAAAGCACCATAATTTCATGACTACAAGGGACTTTTAAGACACTTAAAATATTTTCACGAGGCCACTTAGCCTTTGTGTCATTATAATAAAATCCCAAAGACAATCAACTCAGAAAGAGACAACATTAATTCTGTCTCAGTGTGGAAAGCTGCAGTCCATGGTCGCTTAACCTCATTACCATGGGCCCGTGCTGAGGTGGCCCCAGGATGCAAGCATGTGACAAAGCAAAGGTCCCTGGGAGGCTGCCATTGCCGGGAACCAGTCTGACAGGCATGTACACAGGGTTCCTTTTGCTGGCTCCAGTCCTAGTAAAATCATTAGGTGACTGTCCTCTGCTGAGCTGTGACTGAAACCTAGAGAACTCTGGTAAGAATTAAACAAACCATCATCTGAATTCCTGACATGGGTGGGTGGGATGATAACTGACAGGGCATTGGCCACAGGAAAATGCAGCTCTCTGCCTCTCCCAGTAAGGCTTCATTTCTGTTCTTTAACTTCTCAGGTAGCTGCCAATTCACTTGTAAATGTTTCGTCTTCCAAAATATCTTATAGTAAGTACTAATTGTTAAACCATCTGCCTGATAAATGATATAAAGCTCAATTTTTCTATTATAGAAAGTCATATTCCTATTATCTATAATTCCCAACACCCCCTTCCATTTTATTCTGTCCTTTTCATGATCTTGGTTATTATTAGCTGGGTATATATCATGCAAGTGAAAATCTTTAAAATAATGAGGCCCACAATGCCTAACACTAACAAAAACTACAGGCAACTAAGGAATACTGAGAGTGGAGAACTAGTTTTTCCTAGGGAAGAGCACACCAAATGGTTAGCCCCAAAAAGGTACATACAAGTAACTTACAGACCAAGAAGTTTATATTTAGGAATATATATTAATACATACATATGCATGTAACAACAATTAATAAAAAAAAAAAAAAAAAAGGGAGAGAGAGGCCGCCAACTTGAAAGATAACAAGGAGGGCTATGTAGGAGGGTCTGGAGGTAGACAAAGTATTGGAGAAATTACATAATTACATTTTAATCTCAAAAAGAAATGAAAAAAAATTGAAATTCTGATGACATGCTCTTCCTCAGAGAGAACCTTGCTATTATGGACAGGTTTAAAACCCAGTGGTCCAGGGTCTTTGTGTTAGAAATGACTTAAAATTGCGTTCCCAGCTACCATGGCTACTGAAGCTCATTCTCTCACCAGCGACAGCCACTCAGCATCATCACCTCACTGAGCATCACCTCAGCCCACAGTGGTTGTCCAGCATCACCTCAGCCCACAGTGGTTGTCCAGCATCGCCTCAGCCCACAGTGTGGACTGTTCGCTGTCTTCTCCCTGACTCTGCTGTGCAAATTTGGGGCTGTAAGTTGGTTTCTCTTGGTTCCCAGGGCTGTTGAAAGTCCTGCCAAGTTCCATGGCCTAAGTATTGCAGGGTCAGCACACATCGTAAGGGAAGTGACCCTGCAGAGTGGCTCTGTTCTCAGTTTTTCTTCATTTTCTACATGTCACATAATGTGGTTGTGTTGCTATCTAATATCTTTGAGCCACTGGCTCCTTTTAGCATACTGCAGTCTTTAATATTCCTGGTGGGACGTTTGGTCTAAGCTGTGACCTTTTCAAGAAGTCCTACCGTTTTATTAACTAATGTGGAATTAGTCACCTCAGAGAATGAATACAGAAGACCATCTGCTAAGAGTCTGATCTCATTACTGCTCCAAAATCACTTCCATAATAGAGGAATAATAAATATTTTTACTTGTTTGGTTTTGATTTATAAAGTCAGGGTCTCATCCAGTTCAGGATGGCCTTAAACTCACTATGTAGCTTAGGATGGCCTTTAACTTCTTCTGAGTCTTTGCATACAGGCGTGTGGCACCACATCTGGGTAGGAACCTACATATATTTTTTAAATGAAGTAGTAAAGATCTGCCAATCTACTCAACATGTTATTAGTTTAGCTGCTCATAGCAGAATGTCAAGACCTTATCTGTGCAGAAACAAATACTTTCTATGGAGAATGTCGAATCTGTAAGACCGTTACAACAGGGTGCTTCTTCTCAGTCAGACTTTAGAAAACAGCTGGGGATTGGCTCCATGGAAAACTAGGTTCTATGTTATGAGGGCAGTCAAATACCTCCTGTGGAAAGGTGCGCAGGCCATGGGGAATATTTTCTAGCACTTCCTGGACCCCGCTAATAATACCATCACACCCAAACACCAGCCCAAAGGCTAGTTACTGAGCCAGAAGAATGGAAGAGAGATTTCAGACAGACCAGGAAATGTTAACCTTGGAGGTAGTAATGTGAAGATCAGTAATACAATCTAGATGTATAGTATAATACTGAACAAAATTATCTAGAAGTCAGGCTTTCAGGTATCTTAAATTACAAAATGAAGGAAAACAGGACTCAGCTGGGAACCCGAGTTCAATTCCCAGCACCCACACCGAGGCTCACAACCAGCTCCAGCTCCACGGGATTTGGTACCCTCTCATGACCTCAACAGGCACTGGGTTTATATGGTACACACACATATACATGGGCAAAACCCCACTTATACAAATAAAATACAAATAATTAAATGTCTTTAAAAAATGAAGGAAACAAACCACTCAATTTGACAGTGTGGTTTTAAAGGGAATATTTTAAATGTGTTACAGACAAAAACATTACTTTCCATGGCAATGGGAAGTGGTAGGGTTATCTAAGTTAAGAAAGTGAGCAATTTGTCGTAATGGCTTGGAAGGTTTAATTATGTACTCTATTCAAATCATATATTTGACAGGAATTATAGCCCATTTTAAAATTTAAAAAATTTTTAATTTGGGGGTGTAGATACTTAAAATTAGTTATGTCCTGGTTATGTGTTCACCACCATCCCACCCAGAGTTGGCCCTCAGCTAAGATATGTGCATGGCAGGGGTGTTTATTTATCCGTGACTCATGTTTCTCAGTTTACCTGCATGTCTCAGATTTGTCTATTTCGTCAACGTCTATTCTTTCCAAACTACCCCCAAAGCAGTGTGTTCCTCCCATCCTTCCCTCAACAAACGGCAGCCATTTTGGTTTGCTTGATAATTTTTGATGGCAATGGGTTCTTCGCTTGGCCTTCAAAATTTCAATACTACCTGGCCCTAATGCACCTATTGCAAGTCACTTTCCATGGCTCTTCAAAGAGCCCTACTTCATACCACTCGGTCACAGCACTGTGCACAGCTGCTGTTCATGTTGGGCTTTTGGTTCCTCTCCCGGCTTCCATGGTTTTCTTTCGGCTTACCTAACCAAACTATATGAGAACTCAATTCTTAAGGACAAATGACCACACACTATGACCACACTGTCTTGTTTCCTCCCATGTATGCCTGTCATTCCTTTCTTAAAATTTAAGTTTACTCAAAAGTCCACAGAGCATTCTACAGTAGTCTTCACTTAATCACAATGCCCCAAACTGCTGGGCTAGCAGCATCTTCAGAGTTTCTGCACAAGCCACACATACACTTGGGCACACAGGTGCACACTGGCACACACATGCACTAGCACACACTTGTATCCAGGGAATAGTTTTTAAAAAAAAACATCCAAGGTGTGTCTAGAGAGGCCCGCCTGCTGCTCTGCAGTGATGGCTGGCAGAAGGCACCCAGAAGCTCATGGGTGGGCACCACTGTAAGTGTGTGGTGGGAACAGGAGAAAAAGAGAAGCAGAATGGTTTGTGCACTATGAGGAGAGGCAGAGCTGGAGACTGGGGTGGTGACGACTGCCTGATTTCAGTAGCCTGTGCCACCTGAGGTCTGAGTCCATGGCCCTGCAGCAGCATGGTCTGTGCCCATGTCCGTGGCCCATGTTATCAACAAAGGCCATGTGGATGGCCCTGGTCTGGGCTGCCACCTGAGGCCATACTGATGGCCAAGAGCTTTGCAGACCTGGCCCCACCCCTCATCTGGACAGTATAAACGAGGTGATCCAGCGAGGGAGAAAGCAGGAGAGCTGGCAGGCTAACCAACTCAGCTACCACGAGACCCAGATCCAACATCTACCCATCCATGATCTGCTGGGACCCGTTAAGGGGCCAGCCCTACATATCCAAAAGCTGCAGGGTCTCCATGACACAGGGCAACAACAGGATATCGTATCGAATTCTGGTGAGGATCCAGTATTGATACTATAGCAGAAGCTAGCCAGAGGCCTTAAACAGACCAATGACTGAGTACAGTGAACATTTACAAGTAAAGCTGTCTGGGTGAAAGGGATACTGTGTGACACACACACCACAGGGTTGCAGCTCCCAAGTGAGCTCTTCTTTCTTTTTTTTAACCTTTCATCTTTATTTTTGTATTGCTTTCTTTTGGGGGGGAGCTAGAAGGGTGAAGGGTAGATGCAGAGGGATGGGGATATGAGAGGGACTGGGGTGCATGTTGTGAAATTCACAAAGAATCAATTAAAAGTTTTTTTTTTTTTTTTTTTTTTTTTTTTTTTTTTTTTTTTTTTTTTTTAAGTGTCTAACTCTGAGTAAAGAGATGTTTCCCTGAATGTGTTGGGTGTGTCCAGCAAACTTGGATTTAGACCAGGACTGTGTCACGTGATCCTCAGCCGAGTCTGCCCACCAACTCTGCTCACATGTGAGAGAGTCAGAGGGCCGGCTTCAACAGTCCCCTGCCAAGTGAATCTCAGCGCAGTGGGTGGTCAGGAAGTGCTGGCCTTGATGCCCAAGCTTCCAGGCCTACTGCTTGACTTTCAGTCTATCACCAAGGGGCTCCTTCTAGATGTGAATGTAAACTGAGATTTTTCTGAAGTGTCAGATTTGAGAGATTTGCAGGATTTATTTGAAAGGGAATATAAAATGGATCATTAATATGTTCAAATACTGATCATTTTGAAATGATCTTTTTCAGAAATGAGTTAAATTATATTACTAAACTTAATGTTCCCAGGGTTGGGGTGTACCTCAATGGGCAGTGCATCAGCAAGCATGCAGGAGGCCCAGGACACAGGAAATCAGCACTGCCAATTTGTTTTTGCTTTTTAAAGTATGGGTACTAGAAAACATTGTTATGTGAGTCTCACAATATTTTTTAGACTTTACTAATGTGGACTGTGGAAGTGGAAGACAAGTACTTGACTGAATTTCGTCTCAGGGTTTTGAAAGAGCTAATGTATCTCCCCAAAGTGCTACTGAGAGTATTCAATCACATGAGAACACAGAGCAAAACGTGTCACGAACTGCTAATCATGTCATTAAGGACAGTCTTTCTGGTCCTGGATTGTCATCCTTTAGGAAAGCAAAGCGCTCAGGGACTTTGGGTAAATTTCAAACACCCATTCAAGGAACCTTCTCATCCCTGCCAAATTTGTCATGATCTAATCTGGGTGCAATTTAATGCACGTTTTTTCTCTCACAATTCAGGAATGCAGTCAACTGGCACAAATACCCTTATTTATTCACCGAGCTGGGGAAAGGGTGATCTTTGCTCACTAATGTGCTTAACTAATGGATTATTTCATTGACCAGTGGGAAGGCCAACCAACGGTAATGAGAAGACACATGTAAACTAACCAATATTGAATACTCAAGTAGCTGATTAGACGGTTTGTTTACACTTGGAGACACACAGGTGCTTCTTTAGTTCCTCACAGTCCTCTGAGCTGGGGGCTTCTACATCTCCACGTATCCCACAGAAACAGCAAATTTCTATTTAAAAATCTAAATTATAAAAATAAATAAATAAAAAGCCAGGCATGACAGCCCATGCCTTTTATTACCAGAACTCAGAGGGAGAGGAAGAAGCAGGTAGATCTCTGTGAGTTCAAGGCTACCCTGGCCTACAGAGCAAGTGCCAAGATAGCCAGGGTTATTTTACAGAGAAACCTTGTTTCAAACAAACTAAACAAACAAACAAACAAACAAAAATAAACAGTTGCATGAGCTGATATACCACAGTGTTGAAAGGGCACGCTTTTTTATTTCTGTCATATTCCTTTTCCATTCTTACACACACACACACACACACACACACAATATATATATATATATACACACACACATATAGTTGTAATATGTATAACAAAATTCAATATACACATGATATAAAAACTTGATAGTCCAAATTTCACAAGTTAGGAACTAAATTATTTTTACATTTTTGGAACTTCTACGGAGTTCTATTTTTTTTTTTAATGTAATCTTAAACTTTATTATATACTTTTGTTTCTTTCAGACAGAGGTCTTGGTATGTAGCCCAGGCTGGCCTTGAACTCATGATTCTCCTGCCTTGTTCTCCTGAGTGCTATGTCCTAAGGAGTTTTAAAGCCATGTTAAAATATAGTTTTGATGGCAGCTCCTGTTTTTCTTGTGTTATTTCTACTATATAAAGACAGTCAAGATATGTGGGGGGTGGGGTAGAAAAAGTGTGTGTGTTTTTAATTTCAGAATTGCCAAGCACAGAGAAAAAGTCTTTAGTTTGGGTTAGAGAGGCTGGGCCAATATCCTAGCTCTAGAAAGAACTCTCTAAAAAGAGATTTAAGCACACATGATCTTGGCATCTTACTGAGGTAATTTTAGAGGCTGAGAACATCCAGGAACAGACTGGTCACCTATCTCCAATAATGTTTTAAATAAAGGATGTATCTTAAGCCTGAAAAAAAAAAACCAGAACACATAAAACTCACAGTCAATTTTGTCAGTAAGCATGCACATCACATCAGAACCTAAATGAGAGCATGCCCACCAAAAAATCCACTTTGCAGATCTCTTTCTGTGACTTGTGCTTTCGAATCTGGATTCTGGGAAACATAGAAGAGCATGGGCACGTTCAAGTACCGGAGACTGCAAACACGCTGTGCTTCATGAGAAGCTCCCCATGACAAGCAGACGCAGAGTGTCCAGGGCAGAAACAAGCCAGCCCTTTGGAAACAGACAGAAAACAGCAAAATCCCTCAAGTACTCTTAGCTGATTAAGTTTATTTCTGTCAAGGGAAAGCAGATTTAATTTCCTCGTACCTTACTATCCTAACTTGAGCTTTCTTAGGCCTAGGTGACGACTGTAAACAGGGCAATAATGCTGGAACGCAGCATGGCTGCCTGTATCCCTCAGTGCAGACGGACCTACACTCCTAGGTCTCTGCTCAGGAGGAATGTAACTCACATAAGCATGCTCCCAGGATGGTCATGAAGATTCAGTGGGATCCTGGAACATGACAGTGGCTGGGGGGAGCTGTGCATGGGCACAGGGAAGGAAAACGTGACCTTCTTTCATGGTTAAGTAAAGCATGACAGGCCATGGAAAAGTACACACATGGTAGGAGTGGTGGTGTGTGTACATAAGTGTACAAATAGAAATGTTAGACACTAGGTCTTTTCCTCGATCAACCTCTAGCTCAGGGTTTTGAGACAGTCACTCATTGAACCTAGTATTTACCGTGTTCCAGCACGCCCCAGGGACCATCTTGTTTGTTCCCCAAGACACTGAGCTGCCACACCTATTTTTTTCTTACAATATTTGCCAAACTTGAGACACTGTAGCTACGTGGCAAGCACTTACCAAGTGAGCCATTGCCCAGCGGAGCCCAGGTTTATGCCTGACTCTGCGGTAAACTCACATTACCCCTTCCCAAGTCAACCTTTCTGAAACCTCTGCTGAACTTGTAGAGTGAAAAATTATAAAGACAATTTTATGAAATATATACAGGCTTTTTCTTTACCCTAGACCTGAGCAAAAGAATGCAAGTTCTAGAAAGCGGAACTGGATGTAAGATTTCAGGCCTTCACTGCCCCGGGACACATTCCGGATGGAGGACATTATCCCTGAATCAGAGGACACTTGCTGGATTAACATTCCTCAAGCCTCAGGGTGGGGAAGGCCCAAAGCAAGAAGACATTCCTGACCACAGAGAAAGATGCAAGTCATCTGGGTGGTTCCAAGAAGTAGCTAACTTTCCACTGTTCTTGGTTACCTCCCCCTTCCTTGAGGTTTTCCCAGTGTTACAGCATGCTTATGTTCAAAATTTGTAAAACAACCAATCATGTGTAACTGCGCGAAAATGCAACCAATCATGTGTAACCGCGCGAAAATTCCTTCCTTTCCCCACCCCATGCTATTAAAAAAAACTCCCTCAGCTTGCTGGCCTTTTTGTCAAAATTCTGTTCCTGCGTGGACAAGCAGTTTTGACCTTGGCTAGCCAACTCTCCCCAATAAACCTCTGCTGATTGCATCCAGGTATGGTTTCTTGTGATTTTTGGGTGGTCGTGATTTCCTGAGACTTAAGTAAGGGTCTCCCGAGTTTGGGGGTCTTCAAACTCAGTGCTTTTCGAACACTGGGAACAATGTACTGGGTTTGAGCACCCCATCTTCCCTCTGGAGACGATGTGAAGATTCTGAACCTGGTTCTGCCTGTGCTGCTCTCTTCAGTTCTGCACTTCCTACACACTGTGAGAACAGACTGCTCCCCTGTCCAAGGCAGTAGTGCACAGCAGGCAGCAGGCCCAGGTCTGAGAGCACAAGGACTGTGGCCCTGACCATGGGAGCAGAGCTTGGGGCTGCATCAGGTGCAGGAGATCAGCGAGTCAGAATCCACATCACTGGGATTAGGATGTGAGAATACTGCTGAGCACGCAGCCTGCAGCCCACAGAGGCTTCTGTGACTTGAAGCAGTGCTTGCTACACTTTAAGGGCAAGCGAGTTAAACTGGAAAATTGTTGTGAAATCTTAGATCTAGTTTACACTATTTGACAATATGCTGTCTTCCTAACACATATGCTTGCTTTGGGCTTTCCACATCTGTTTCCTTGATGCCAGTCCTTCTAACGCTCTGCCTGAAGAAACTGGGTAATTGGCAGAATTGCTTTTAGTCACCTGGGGCCAATTCTGACATCTAGTCAAGTTTTGGGACTTGCTAAATCTAGTTTATGGCCTAGCTCTGTGGCAGACCACACTGGCCTCAGAGCATGAACCAGACCTCCCAAAAAACCCAAGATGCTTGCTACTCTGGAACATGCCAAAGTTTCATAATATTTTGTTTTCAGTTTAATTGAAAAGTTCTGTTTGTGACTTAAATAGCATGTAACGTGACTCAGCTCACATCAGTTCAGCTCAAAGACTCAGTCTGAATTTGTTAAAAGGTTTGGGGTGTGTGTGTGTGTGTGTGTGTGTGTGTGTATACACGCACACACACCCCACAATATGGATACCATAGCATAGCAGGTATGTGGAGAACAGAGGACCCTTTCTGCCCTTACATAGCCTCTAAGGCTGAAGCCCAGGTTTGTCAAGTTGGCACCTTGCTGGTGATGAGCACCGTTTTCTGCTGAGCCACCTGGCTGGCCCCTGCCATTTTATCTGTAGCCATAAAACTTCTGAAACAGTCTAAGTGTGCAGCAGAACTGAGAACAAAAGGTTAAAAATGACTCTTTCCATCTATGGCACTAAAATGAACAGAGATACAGATGTCATTAGAGAACTACTCAGGCTGATGGAAACTCTTCATGGTGGCCCCAACAGCTACAAGAGCTACTCCAACTATAACGGACCTCGTACCAGATCAGAAGACCTGGCAGTGGAGAGAGGAGTGTTTAAAGCATTCTGGTTGCTTTTAGGGGCTTCCAGAAGGTGTTCAATAGAGCACTCCTATAAACTGCAAAAGTTTATATGAATCTCACTTTCCGTTTTTTAGAAACATCTCAATTATAGCATGATACCAGTGGTATTTTCTGGATTGTCAGAAAACAGGCTATAGAAAGATGACCTTTCCCAAAATCACAATGTGTCTGTCCTCAGGAAAAAAAGTCACAGCTGTATAAACGTGACTCCTTGTAGGGCAGAGTGGAAATTCACCTGCAACTCTGGTATGCCCAGGAACCCCTGTCTGAATGAGGGAGTGTATAGCAAGAAGAGGACAAGGGGCTTTTGGATTCCCTGGACAGACCAACAAGGCAGTGGTATATTTAACCCTGGCACCAATGGCTGGAGCTTGTAGGCAATCAGCCACTTGACCTTGGAGTGCCAACTGTGCCCTGGAAGGTTTTCCTGAGGTCCAATACATGCACAGCAATTCATCAGCAACATCTGAAACCACTGTAGAATGTACATCCTTAGATGACTGGAAATGGCTGGAGCATGCAGAGTGACTTGCAGGAAGCAGCAAGAGAGGAAGCAAGCTTGCTTGGCTGGGGGAAGAGCTGGAGAAAGTTCCAGACAAAGATGGAGTCTCAGGGACTATATGTGTTAGCTGGGAAGGACGTGAAACTGGGGAGCCTGAAGACATCTTTTCCAGCTTCCAGGAATGTTCTGGAAGACAACGTTAGGAACAGAAGGGAGCATTCAGCCCCTGTCAAGAGGCATAAAACTAATACTTTTAGAACCACCGTCG
The DNA here is from genome assembly GCF_011762505.2 of Arvicanthis niloticus. Classification (NCBI taxonomy): domain Eukaryota; kingdom Metazoa; phylum Chordata; class Mammalia; order Rodentia; family Muridae; genus Arvicanthis; species Arvicanthis niloticus. Next base: position 7,122,481 of record NC_047670.1, on the reverse strand, counting down.
GAGGTCGGGCTACAGCAGCTCACAAACAAAAACTAAAGCTCCAGCGATTTAGCATCTAGGGGGTTAATGAATAAGATGCTCGCTCACCCCAGCCAACCCTCTGTACCAGAGGGTTCCACATTAATGGAATTAACCAACCATGAACATGAAACATCCGGAAAGACAACTGCACCTGCGTGTGGCATGGGCACACCTTTCCCTTGTCTTTGGTCCCTGAATAATTCAGCAGAGCAACTATTTACATGGCCTTTATGCACTGCACGAAATCTGGAGATTCTCAAGCATACAGGAGAATGTTCATACGTACAGTGTGTATGCTATTCCAGAAGTCTGGGTGTGCATGATTCTATCATCATATGACAAACGGCCTTCCCTCATCTGCTAGATCATGAGTTTATTTGTTTAGGACAGGAACTGTATTTATTTTTTAAACACAAAGGAAAACCTAGTGTCTGACCCATAAGTTAGTATTTCATAAATTCACACTCAGCATCTACTAAATGCCTTATGAGGAACAATTTTCCTGCAGACTGTGGCAATAAGTAGGTACTGGTAACCCATCCCTGTGATACCAGTAACAGAACCAGAGGCAGACCTCCACCTGACCAGGGGTGACTTCTGCTGAGCCTGAACTCCAACATGCTGCATTTAACAATCCAGGTGTGTAAAGATCTTCCCTTGCCTTAGTGAAAATGGCTTTGAGAAGTAAGTTTTCTGCTAACACAGTGAGCTTAACTTCTGGCTTGAATTCAGCACTGTCTGCCCTGAAACTTCTACCCAACTATGCCCTGGGTGGGCGAGTACACTCAGACCATGGGTTTGGGATACCCTTTCCTACTTAGCCTAGGCCCACCTAATAGATTCATTCTTGGCGCATCTCCCAGGCAGCTGTGACATCAACAGAAGATGGGGACTGCCAATAGAGCTGGCCCAGTACTATTTCTTACTCATGACCAGGAAGGTAGCATATCACAGACCTGCCCTTGAGAAGTCTCTCAGGCCACAAGTCTTACAAGCTCTAGCAGACGCTGCAGAAGAAAAGGGAAAGATCACTAAATATTAACAATGCATCTCACAGAGCAGAAGATATGGACATTTTCATTTCAGTGTGGAATCAATATAAAATTACTAACAATGTATTTTACTTTTTCACATTGTCAAAACCTATCTCATGCTACACTCCATTATATCCCAAATATAAGTGCCAGGCTCAACAGCTACACGTGGTGGGTAGCTGTGTACCTGTAGGCCACCGTAGGGGTCACATACCCTTGAGGGGCTAGGTGGAATCTCTGAGGACACTCTAGGTGACTGTTCCAAAATAACCTTCTGAAAATAATTCAAGAAAAATACTGTAGTATTGGCAAACCAACAACCAAGAAATCCTGCATGAACAAGTATTTATCTTACAACACAGAACTGTGAAAAAAGCCTTGCTTCCTTTAGATCTTACCATCAATGTACAGTACAGGAAGGAGGTGGGAGGGGGAAGCAGGAGTTTTAAAACCTCTCTTCTGGTCTTGAGGGAATGATCACATTGCAAAGGTACAGTGGGTGACTGGGGCACTGTGCCCTCTTCAGACCCACAGTCCCTGGGTCAGGCCACTTTTTTGGATTTTATCAACAGTGGCCGAACACGAGTCCTTGAGAAGAGTCACAGAAATAGCATGTTGGCTCCAGCATGTGAACCTGTCTTGCCTGCCTACTTGGACACTGGACCATCTATCAACTGAGAACTTTACTTTTCAGTGAGAACTATTTACTGGCTACTAATTATGAGGCAAGTGTGTTTTCAAGGGCTCTAATGAAATATTAAAACAAATACCAACAAAATCTAGAAGATCGTTAGGGAATGTTTTGAAAAGTAATACCAGAAAAGCAATAGCGGTGCATTTCTAGAGTGTGCGGACTGCCAAAGTTGGGCCAAAGGTATATAAAACAACAGGAATTGATCTAGGTTGAGCATTGGAATTGAAAAGACACTCGGATTGATGAAGGAACCCCAGGTCTCATAGACTGACTGCTAGTCACCAGATGGCGCAAGAAGAGCTAAAAACAGTGGACTGTGCTCTAGTTTGCTTTTCTGTGGCTGTGATAAACATCATGACCAAAGCAACCTGGGGAAGGAAAGGGGTTATCTGGTTACACTTCCAGGTCAAAGTTCATCACTGAGTGAAACCAGGCCAGGAACAAAACCAGAAAATATGAAAGAATACCATTCCCTGCGGTCCTGCAGGCTTACGTTCAGCTAGCTTTTCACCCAGGCCAACTGCTCAGGACTGATGCCAGTGGGTGAAGTCCATCCACACCAACCGTCAGTCAAGACAACGTCTCAGACAAGGCCATGGACCAACTGATCTGGGCAGTTCCTCAAATGAGGATCAATCGTCTCAGGTGACTCTAGATTACAAACTCTAGATTAAGAACTAATAGACACGGTTCTTAAAATACTTTATCAAACAGGAAGGCTTTGAAGGGATATTGGCAAACACACTTTCCAAAGCCAGTATTACCCTAACATGAAAACTAGTGTGGGAATTATAGTCCAATTGCCTTAATGAACACAAATACAAAAACCCTCAACAAAATATGAGCAAACTGAGGAACTGAAGGGCTGACAGGAGGGCTCAAGGCACTGTCGAGCCTAATGGCTTGAGTTTGCTCCCCAGTGTGCTCATTCTCCAAGAAACCACTCCAGCAAATTGTCCTGTGATCTACACCACACTCGTGGGTGCGCGTGCGTGCGCACACACGCACACACACACACACACACACAGAGAGAGAGAGAGAGAGAGAGAGAGAGAGAGAGAGAGAGAGACTTACAAATTGAATTTAAAACATTAAAAGATCAGGAATGCAGGATGACTTGTCAATACAAGCATATCAATAGATCCAAGGAACAAATAAAATAAATCACACAATCAACAAATCATTTCGGATGGAGAAAAAGCCTTTAGTGTTTCCCAAATATGCCTTGAAGAAGTCCACATGAAGACTCCTGACATCAATGCTCAAATATGCTGCTTCATGCAGCATGTAAAAAAATGTTCTCGAAAAGAAGCTGCGCCTTCTACTGAACACGCTGCAAAGATAGCTAACTGAATAAAAATGGCCCACAGGCTCACAGGGTGTGGCCCTGTTAGGAGGTGTGCTCTTGCTGGAGTAGGTGTGGCCTTGTCAGAGGAAGTGTGTCACTGGGGGTGGGCTTTCCTGCTGCCTGCTGATCCTGATGTAGAACTCTCAGCTCTCTCTCCAGCACCTTGTCTGCCCCAGGTAAATGCTTTCCTTTATAAGAGTTGTTGTGGTGATGGTGTCTCTCACAGCAATAGAAACCCTAACTAAGACACCAACCAAAAGGCTAACTGTCATTATCTACCATCTGAGGCCTCCAGCAGAGGTACCTTCACATTCCCTTTAACCTGCCCATCTAATGTTCCATCAATGTCTGTGAAAGGTGTCTTGATTTATGGCTTTCTTTTTTAGGTTACTATAAAGACTTTGTTAAACTGCTTCCATGTGAGAACATGTAATTTGAGGTAACCTAAATCTGCGTTCTTGGGCCATGGTCATTCATATTTGACTATAGAGGTCAGAATTCTAAGTTTTTGTTCAACAACCGCATGTCACTGTTTCTGGGGCTAGCTGGTATGCAGTGCAGCTTTGTTATTAAGATAATAGTCCCTTGTTATGAAGCATGGCGCTTTAGAGCCAACTCCATGCCGAGTTTAATTGCTCTACAGTAATACGCTCAGCACAGATGATCTCATTATGGGATGTGGACTGGCTACTTTGCAGTAGTTCCTGAGGCAGAGTAAGCTTTTACCATAAAAACCAATCCAACATTAATCTGCAAATGCAGTCACATGCACCACCGGCAAGGAAAGAAGATAAAAAGCAAAAAACAAACTGAGATAAAACAAAGCTCTACCAAAGAACTAGACCAAAACAACAACCAGGCCAGCTCACTCCAGCCCTTTGGGGCAATCTAATTTATGACCTGAGATTTCAAAGTCTGTTTTACTTAATTGCTGAAGGCAAGAGAACAGTAGGGGTTTTTGAACCTCGGTGGTTGGTTGTGGTGCTTCCTGGCCCTGCTTCTGGAGAAAGCCATCTTTTAAAGTCAGCTTTCTCAAACAGACCCTATAGTCCTCCTTGCTGTTCAACTGCCAGAAGATTAAGCCAGTGAAGAGATAAAGGCTGTCTGGGAAGACAGGTGAGAGGGACTCAACTTTCAAAGCTGGGAGATGCGCTTACACACAGCACCACAGAAGTGTTTTTAATACCTTTATAAACAATCTGTGTTTAAACACAGGGTATATACAATGCTTCTTTCCCAGTCTCTCAAAGCTGGCCATTGTTGTGTGTTTAGTTACACTCCTAAATCTGAAAGAATCAAAACAGCCAGCAAGGTTGATCTGCACATTTTGGCTGGAGACACGTGTAGAAAGCCAACCTGCCCGCGCTCATGCTCCACATTCCTCGGTGCAGTCTGCAGCTCAGCCATACTTCCTGCTGGAGGGTGGCAAGCACAGAGCACACACCAGTTGCCTGCATGAGGAAACAATCTTCCCGGCCACACACTATATTTAGAGCCATCTCTTGGCAATGTAAAAACATGTTTCTGGGCTTAGTGCCACTCAGACAAAACACCACACACACACACACACACACACACACACACACACACACACACACACGGAAAGCCAGTTTGGCCTTGTTCCAGTGCTAAGTCCAAACAACAAAAGTTAAAATGTAGCTGTTGATGCCTTTCTGTGTCAAACATCACTCTTTCTTCAAAAGCAGCGGGACTGGATGTAGCTTTGAAGAATGTTTTTCTCCCCCCAGACCTCCACCCCGGCTATAAAGAGGAAAATCTATTTCACTCTAAGGGGGCAGGCATTTGCTAAAGAAGGAAGCAATGAAGCAGAGGCCACAATGTTTTGGAATTTTAAAAAATAATACCAGTTCCTGCTGGGGCTGTCAACTTTCCCAGACAGAGTAACCCCAGAGAACAGTTAAGCCCCAACCTAGCTACAGAGCTGATGGGAAAGCTGTAAAGAACTGCAGAGCCCTGTACCCTCCCAGTGGCAGGTACGTGCTAGCCAGCATGTTGCCCATCTGCCACAAGTCTGGGAACATACGTGAGGGCTGTGCATCAGGAAGAGAAATGGCACACAGAGGCACGGGTGCACGCAGCAAACTGCTGCAGGCCTCCCTCGCCAGCTCTAAACACCGCAATGCCACACTGTATTATCAGAAACAAGCAAATCGAATGTCTCAGTGTTCTATTTAATTGTCAAAGATGATGGACTGCCAGACAACCAAATAACCCTATTAAAAAAATGGAGTACAGATTTAAACAAATAATTCTTAACTGAGGAAACTCGAATGGCCGAGAAGCATCTAAAGAAATGTTCAGCATCCTTAGTCATCAGGGAAATGCAAATCAAAATAACCCTGAGATACCACCTCACACCAGTCAGAATTACTAAGATCAAAAACTGAGGTAATAGTAGATGCTGGCCAGGATGTGGAGAAAGAGGAACACTCCTCTGTTGGGGCCCAAGCTCGAGTCCCTGTTTGGGCGCCAAAATAATGTTGGGGTCCACACTAGCCCCACGTTGGGGCGGCCAAAATAAATGTTGCAGCCCAGGCAAAATGTTGAGGCCCGGGCCGACCCACGTTTGGGCGGCCACTGTATCCAGGCCCAAGCTGCTGCTCCAGTCTGCAGGTCGGGGTTCAGCAAGAGCGAGGGTGAGGGCAGACTCAAAGAATGGAGACCAGACAGGGTGTGATTCAATCCCGTTTATTCTTCAGTCTCTCTTCCTCTAAGTGTCTCCTGTCTGATTCTCCCTCTATAGTCTGAATCTCTACTGTCTGCCTCTGCCTTTTATATGTCTTACTTCTAAGCCACGCCTCTAAGTTACACCTTTAATCATGCCCTTAGGTCTTGTCTCTAACTCTGATCTCTACACTTCTAAGTCATACTCTTAAGTCATACATCTTTAATCTCACGCACCTTTAATCTCAAGGTATCTAAACCAAGATTATCGGAGTGTTCTCAGCTGTTGTAGGCTATTGTAATCCAAATCTCATGTCAGGGTATATGGCTCAAGATGGCTGCAAAGCTGATAGCGGCTTTCTTCTAAAAGTCGGCCCCCAACACTCCTCCATTGTTGGTGGGATTGTAAGATGGTAAAACCACTCTGGAAATCAGTCTGGAGGTTCCTCAGACAATTGGACATAGCATTACCTGAGGACCCAGCTATACCACTCCTGGACATATACCCAAAAGATGCTCCAACATATAACAAAGACATATGCTCCACTATGTTCATAGCAGCCTTATTTTATAATAGCCAGAAGCTGGAAAGAACCCAGATGTCCTTCCACAGAGGAATGGATACAGAAAATGTGATACATTTACACAATGGAGTATTACTCAGCTGTTAACAACAATGAATTCGAGAAATTCTTAGGTAAATGGATGGAACTAGAAAGTATCATCCTGAGTGAGTTAACCCAATCACAAAAGAACACACATGGTATTTACTCACTGATAATTGGATATTAGCCCAGAAGCTTGAAATACCCAAGACTCGTCTCACAAACCACACGAAGCTCATGAAGAAGGAAGACCAAGTGTGGGTGCTTCAGTCCTTCTTAGAAGGAGTAACAAAATACTTAAGGGAGCAAATATGGAGACAAAGTGTGGGACAGAAACTGAAGGAGGGACCGTCTGGAGACCATTCTACCTGGGTATCCATCCCATGTGCAGTCACCAAAGGTAGATGCTGATGTGGATGTCAGGAAGTGTATGCTGACAGGAGCCGGATACAGCTGTCTCCTTAGAAGTCTGCCAGAGTCTGAAATATTTAGAGGCCGATGCCTGATGCTCACAGCTAATCATTGAACTGAGCAAGGGGTTCCCAATGGAGGAGTTAGAGAGAAGACTGAAGGAGCTGAAAGGGTTTGCGGCCCCATGAGACGAGCAACAATGCCAACCATCCAGAGCTCCCAGGGTCTAAACCACCATCCTGGGAGCACATAGGGAGGGACCCATGACTCCAGCTGTATATGTTGGGGAGGATGGCCTTGTTGGCATAGGTGGGAAAGGAAATCCTTGGTCCCATGAAGGCTGGATACTCAGTGGGTGGGAATTCGAGGATGGGGAGGTGGGAGTGGGGGGGTAGGTGGGGGAACATCCTCATAGAAGCAGGAGGAGAAGGGATGGGATAGGGGGTTCCTGGGCGGGGGGGAATGGGAGTAAGGGAATAACATTTGAAATGTAAATATAGTATCTAATAAAAAAATTTAAAAAAAGATGATGGATGGATATTAGGTATATCTTATACTTTACAAATTACAAAATGGTAATAATAAATAAAAAAGAAAAAAAATCAAATGTTTCCTGACCACTCTCTACCAAAGTCTGTCCTGATTTTATTACCAGGGTTTATGTTTACATCACACTTCTGCCAAGGTGTTTCTAACATGAGGTTGCCCATGGAGGTGGCACCAAGCAGGGTGGGCAGTTAGTGGTTTGGGCACCTCCTCCACACTAATGCAGAGTCAGCTATAACCGGTGTAAGAAATACACAAAAGGAAAGAACACTTGCAGCTAAGCTTGCTGGCATGCTTTCCATGATAAAGCTGTAACAAAAAGATTTACTTGATGACTTCTTTTTTAAAATCTTCACAAAACTTGGAAATACTAAATGGTATGTGTAAGTGTGAAGTGACTTCATCTGACATGAACTCTGAGCTCTGAGAGCTCCAGGGAGTCTGTATAATAGTTCTTCCTGTATTGAATTTTGTAAAAATCAATTCAAAAGAAACTGATAAAAATATCCTTGGTGCTCCAGTCTTAAGACTGCTCATGGGTCCCCTTTCTCATGGCTGCTCTGGTGTGAATAACTGTTCCTGGAAGATCTATGCACAGAGCCCCCGGCCCTCGGGGCACTGCTGGGAGGCGTTGTGCACACAGGTCCTACGGATGACTGCTAGACCTCTTCAGAGATTGCCCTAGACAGGAGTTATGAGATGCTGGCCCCGCCCTTCTTACTGTTCCCTGTTTGCTTCCTGGCTGGTGATCTGAGCTGGCCTGCTCCACCCCACCCTCCACCACAAGCCAAAGCATGGAGCCAGCTGACCCTGCACTGAGCCTTCCAAACCCATAAACCAAACACATCTTTTTTCTTTAAAAATTAACTCGGGTTATTTTGTTAGAGCAACAGAAACTGGCACCCAGGTCTAAGGTGTGACTGTCAACTCAGTTCTGCTAAAGTCAGTTACAGCCAGATGGCGGGCTTCTGTCAGTAAGGTGTGAGAAGAAACATTAGCTCTCTAAAGTCGGTGCTCAGTTACTTCCCCTCATTTTCCTGAGTTCTCAGTGGATACAAAGCAGACGGCAGGAACACACCTCTGTTATTCAAGCATTGAAATTTGGGGGATGCCTTTCACTTTAGCAAACTCAGTATAATCTGCTGGTACTGAATATTAGTTAAAAAAATAAAATCAATTAGTAATAATTAGCAAAACATAATTATGCCCATCAGAAGTTCGAGTGAGTCATTGCAGGCCTGAGATTTTCATCTACTTGACTTCTACAGTCCCTCTCAACACTTCTCCTGAAGCTGAGGTCACACAGAACTTCAGACCAACCCAGAACAGAACAGGTCCAGATCAAGAGGAAGGACAGACAGACTGCCAAGAGATGCACTGCTACTAGCTTCCCTCAGCCTGTGCTTCTCAACACTGAGAGTCCATACAGCTTGACCTTGACAGTGGAATGCAGGTGCCCAGCTGCTTCCGAATCCCTCAGTAATGTAGCATGCAACTCTGAGAACCTTGTCTTTGTATGATGGGGTTACTATCTTTCAAAATGCTGTCCCAGAACATAAAATATTTTAGGCAAAAAAGAACTGCACACATAACAATACCCTTAATCAAGAAGACCACGTAGCAAAATGTAGCTGAACTACAGTGTCCTGGGGGCCCCTTCAAGGACACACCCAGCTGCATCAGAAACTCAAGTATTTCAGGTACCCGAAAAAAAAGGTTCGTAGGCCATGAATATCTCATACCTCAAAAAAAAACAAAACAAAACAAAACAAAACACAAGTCTCTTTGCACCTTGGTAGATGAACACATGAGTTTCTAGTTAATGGCGCTATTACCACTCATTAGGCACAAGAACACCACCAGGTATTGCAAAGATACAGGGTCCTCTTATCCGGGCACTAATCCCATGAGGAAGTATTGCTGTTGTTTCTATTTTACAGGCTGGGTAATAACCCGGCTTCTGACATGTGCTTATGCATGTGAAAAGAGCTAAAAATAAAAAAGTTCCATGTTGGCCCAGATGTAAAGCAAAACTGAGGAACACCTGGCTTAGGACAACTCTCCTGTGTCTCTACTAGCATCGTGATACCTGGAAATCAGTTTAACCATCCAGAAGAGCTGCTTTATTCATAATGGACCATGGGGCTTAATTTTGACACGTGCAAAAAGGTAAATTTTGTTAAAATATTTCTAGAGTTTGGCAGTATTCTACCTCTCCATCAAAGGCTAAACAGTATTCATCTCACTTATCAATGAGGCGTCACTCAAGTCACAAGGCATATACACAACAACACAGCAGTAAGGGTGTGTGATGAGGAAGACAGGATGGGATTTTCAAGTCCCTCAAGTCTCCAAGGAGACACGAGTTGCCAGCTGGCCTTCCTTACGGCCGAGGCATCCCAGGTTTGCAGCCGTTAGCAGCTCTCCTCCCTGGCCAGATTCTGGCTCACTACGGAGCTCTATTCTACCGAGCTTCACAGCTACCGCATCATCGGTATCATGTTGCTTCAAATACTTCTTCACTGCCCTTTGAAGTATTGCCAGCCTCATGAATAAAGGCCTTCCTTCAGTTCACTGCAGAGCAATTGCTCAGCCAGTCACCAAATTATCAGTTATCACAGGCACAGGCAAGCTGAACAGAGCTGCATTAAAGGCGGCTCTGAACCTGCCCGACCACTGAGCATAATTTGGGCCTTTATTCCACCTTCACTTGAGAGACAGAGAGTGGGAAGCCCACTTCCACCAAAGGGCCTTTGTCAAGTGCCATACTCATTAAGCGTTTCCGACGGAACTGCAGGTCATTATGTATCATCTGTTTGATACAGTCATTTTGCTGATAACCCAGTCCTTTACAAAAACTGACAATAGCCTTGTGCATCCATTCCACAAATCCAGTTTCAAATATCAGAAAAGAGAGCAAAACATAATAACTCATTTTAGGAACTTGCAGGATGAAGGCCATTAACTGCCAATCACAAAATGGCTACAGCTTTGCTCGGTCCTTGTCGTGTGAAAGGCGCTGTGTACCGGGTGCTGTGGGAACGCCATCTCATTGGACTTCAAGTAAAAATCAGCTAAGGCAGGCCATCCTCAGGTGTCATCCATTCCACATCACACATCATAAACGCAAACACAACAGTCTTTGATCTGTTTAAAATCAGGCACATCTTATAACCAATCAACTTCCCGAACGTTTATCAGCGAATTTTTCTCTGAGTCATGTGGAAAACAAGACCATTTTAAATCTGATGGTGCCTTAGCCTCATTGAATGGCTGACAGGTCTGGCCAAGCTGACTCTGTCTCCAGGCCCCAACAAGTGTGTGCCTCTGCAGTCCTCTGGCTGGAAGACGGTCCGATACACTGTCACATGACAGGCAAACCCTCATCCGTCCAGTACTTGACATCCATTAACAGTGAGTCACCACAACCTGGAATGCTGGGGGTACCAAGGGCTTTAAAACCAGCTTATTAGGGACCTTGGGTACCCGAGTTACTAGAATGTTCAGCTGTGTTGACTTTCAACTTTTATTGATATATAGTAATTGTGCAAAGTAACTGTCATTGTATTTTCTTACATGTATTTTCTTTACTTTGATCATAATCCCTGCCCCTGACCTGTCATTGCTCTCTCATTTCCTACTTCCCACTGGGCTCCTTCCTCTCCTGTCCCAATAGTTCCTCTTCCACTGGTCTGTTTCCTCCTTTAAGCCTAGATTTCACATGAGAGGAAATGTGGCATTTGTCTATATGAATTCTGCTTACTTTGCTCAACCACGGTCCATACTCCAGACCATGCAAATGTTCTGAGTTTGTTCTTATGGCCCAATGACACTGCAGTATGTACGTAAGTATGTAAGGAAGTTGGTGTGTGCTGACCTGGCGTTCTCAGGTACATACTGAGGAGTGGTATTCAGCCTTACAAATTTTTGATGTGGTCATGGAATTCCCATGAGCCCCTACTCAAGGGCAGTTTGTTTTCTTTCCTCTAGCAAAATATTCCTATACAACAGAATAGGACAACTTAACTCAATGTTTTGGTATGGCAGGCAGACTCTTAAGACTGCCCCTGTACAGTGATGGGGTATCAGCTTCGTGATGAGGTTAACTAAGACCATGCCTACCTTCCTGTTACAACGCTGGCTTCAGAAAGCACATGACCACTCTGGAGAAACTCAAGCAGCAAGAAATTGACAGTTGTCTGTGACCTTCAGATCAACCAGCCAAGGAGAACTGAACCATGCCAATAGTCACATAAATAAGCTTGGAGGAGTGTCCCGCCCCAGGTGGGCTGCCTGAGAAAGCCCATCGTGCTGTGCCTTATACTCAGATTTAGGAGGGAGCCCTGGAGTGAGTGGGTGGCTGAGATAGACTGCACCCAGATTCTTGACTCACAAAAACCAAGACACTAGACATACATTAAGTGTCTGTGACTGCTGCTCTGTCACAGCTATACATCTGTGCTGGAGAGGTACCTGATGCCTAAGTTCGTCCACACAAGTGTGAGAACTAGAGGTTAGACTTCCAGAATGCAGGCAAATGCTGGGTGGGTATGGTGGCCTGCCTGAACTACTCAAGCCTCAGAAGGCAGAGATACAGGGGAACCCAAGAGCAAGCTGGGAGGGAAGACTAGCAATAGTCCAGGCTCCCCAGTAACTGAACACAGTAGAAGAGACATTAAGGAAGACTTTCCACATCAATGCTTCCACATCAACACACACACACACACACACACACACACACACACACAGAGAGAGAGAGAGAGAGAGAGAGAGAGAGAGAGAGAGAGAGAGAGAGACAGAGAGAGAGAGAGAGACAGAGAGAGAGAGAGAGAGACACAGAGAGACAGAAAGACAGAAAGACAGAGAGACAGAGAGACAGAGAGAAAGGAAAATAAAATACCCCAAACTCAAGAACTATATACCTGGCTTTAAACCGTGGGTCCCTAATTCACACATTGGAACTAAGATCTGGGGCCTGTGACAGATCTTGTATGAATGGGTAACCATGTGGTTCTATCAGACGGAGGCCAAGGCAGGAAGACCACACACTTACCCTTCTGCTGTTCTATGACAGAAGGATATAGAAACACGGTAAGTTGGGAGCACAGTCACCTTCATGAAGTGAAAGTGGCCAGCACCGAGACCTCGGGCTCCTCAGCCTCCAAACCTTCAGGGAAGATTCTGACAAGGTGTCCATTGCCAAATATTTTGCACAAACAGACTGAGATAATAAAAAGATAATGTTTCTGTGTGTCACAAACCTTTGTGAAACTCCTGAATGGTTGATACTAAAATTTCTAATTGTGAATTCAACCTCTCAGGTATAATATGGATATGGTAGTTTATTTAGCGTCCACCAGAGGTCAGGTAAATTCTGATATACACTAGTAAAATTATGGCCATGTTTGCCATGTGACAAATCATTGCAGAACTATTGTATTCCCATGACATAGTAAACAACAGTTTCATCTAGTGATTTAAGAAATGTTTAGTGGGCTCTGCTATTTCACTGTTCCAGTGCTCTTGGGCAATGGGCTACTCCCCTAACGCCAGTCATATCATCATCTCCCTGGGTCTTTCTTTTATAAGATCCAAACCCCCATTACAGGACTGACCCAAAGGTGGCCACCACAGGCAGCAGGCACCTACTCCAGGACTTTGCTGTAAAAGAGGCAGGAGAGAACAATACAGACACTTGGGGTTCTAAAGCTGCATGTCAGACAGTCTCCATGGCCAAATCCCCTGCTGTGTGCAAAGAGCCATTCCTCCCAGTAAGCAAATCTATAGATTCTGAGGAGGAAGCAGAGGCGGAAGGAAGAGAGCAGTTCTTCCCCATTAAGTGTGCTGCTCATCCCTCATCCCCACCACTCTGGGGTCGTTCACGCCTTGCTGTGTCTTACCTCTGAAGTGAAGAAAGAAATTTACCTTCAGGTACTTCTGATCAAACAGACTTAATACCTCTTGACCTACAACACTGATAAATTTAACTATATGGGCCCCTTATGGTTGTTTAAATTTTATTTTTTATTTTTTATTTTAAATGACCATTGAATTACTAAATTATACCACCCTCAGCTGACTGCTGGAACTCAGAGTGTGGGATTGAGAAGGTCAGATGTGAGGTCTGAATGACACTTGTGGGGCAGTTGTACCACAGAGGGAAGGAAGTCCTTTTCCGGGATGAAGGATGACGTCGGGATTCCCTGGAACCAGTCATCACTGTCATATACAGGCACCCCAAGGTTCCAGAACATCCTAGAGGCTTAAAGAATTTGACCTTTGCTTTAAGACTTCTCACAAACCTGTCATTTCTCAAAGACCTGTAATTAACTTGGTTGACTAATAATTCATAATAATTAAGCCTAATTAATTTGATTTCACACATAGAAATGTCTGTCTATTCTCAATATAACCACACTAAAACACATGGCTGTCACTCTTAGGTGAATTTTATTCATGGCAGCTGTGTTTATTTGTTGACTCTATTGTACTGTGGTTCAACTTAAGTTCTAGACTACATAGTATTTGCTAAACACAAGAGTGATTAAATTATATATATATAAAAAATCAACAAAACTGCTTCATTTTCCTATTCATGTGTGACTCCTGGTCGTGAAAGTGATTAGTGACACTATGGGAACGTGGAGAAGGCAGGCGATCGTCCTTCATATGTCTGAGATGGGAATCAATGATGACATCATTTAGTAATTTGCATCTGCTTTCTGTTAACTTGTGTCATTGAGCAGCTACAATTTAATGCCCCCACCCCCAAAAAAGCAATCCTTGGTAGTTAACTAATCCCCCAGATCTTCTACCTCCCTCTGCTCAGGCCTTTACCTGTTTTCACCACTACTGTCTCAAGCTACTCTGGAGCCAGGCACACCAGGCCCCGGTTGCCAGGGCCCCTTGACTCAGTGCAAACTGTAAGGATATGTGAGACTCGTGATCAAGGGGGAGCTTTAGAAGAGATTAGACTGGCTGCCCCTGAGGTTTTCTGGTACAGGTTAGCTCACCTGAAATCCCTATGGCAACAAAACTGCACAGCAATCCTTTGAATAAATAAACTCTGGTAAAATAAGAGGACAGTGTGGCCCGAGGGCACACTCTGCACACGCTGTGAGGCTGCTTTTGTAGTGGCTGTAGGCAGTGTGAGGGGAAAATGCTCTCTGTGTCCTCAGGATGGAAGTGTGACTTGTGTACACTGAGAAATAAGCCCATGGTGCAAATCACCTGGAAACTCCCCCCACCCCCATTCCTTACAAAGGTAAGGCTTTCTTTAGATACAGTGGCTTTAAATACATCTTTCATAAAGCAATCATCCTCAAGAGGAAATAAAATAACTGACCAAGAAAAGTTAGCCAGCTTCTACCCTGAGTCACACAGCAGCAACCACTGTCATCAATGCCATTCCACCAGCAATAAACCATAGTATTTGTTATTTGCCTTTCTAGGAAAGCGATGAGTTTATTTTAAGCCAACCGCTGACTCTCACCAGATCTCTGTACCGATACAAACGGAAAGGACTGGGCAGTAACCCAAGGCCCACGTTTTCATTATAGTTACAAGTGGACTACACACGTCTGGCCTCAGAAAATAAAGACACTGAGCTAATGGCTACTTAAATCAGTTCTGTCCTCAGCTGATGGGCGTCAGCTCCCGCTGGCTCCTGGCAGGCAGTTGCTATCACCTCGCTCCAACTGGGCGGTGGGCTACTTGGCTGAGATGACACTCACACAGTGTATACAACAGGAGTTTCAGGTTTTCTTCTGGGTAGTGGACTGTCAAACTGTCAGCACACCGCTATCCCACCCACTCATCCCACCTTCCAAACAGTCCTCGGTGAACTCTAACATCTGCTGGATGGACGTTATAATAAGCCCTCCAACTGCGTGAACAACATACAGTCCATGTTATAAAAACTCAGTTCTCTAAAGCGTGTGAACCAATCTATTTTTTTCCCAGCAAGAGGAGCTGTCTGTGATGAAACCAGAACCTTAAGAGATTCCAGCAAGTTTTGTGAAGGCAATGAAGTGGAACTTTTTCTTGTTTTGGTTTTGCTGGAGATTGAAATACAGTCTCTACATGCTAACCACACATCAGGCTTCTATGCCAGAACAGCCCCCGCCCCTGCCAGCACACACTCAGCTTGTGTGCTAGAGCCCCCCACCCTGCAGCACACACTCAGCTTGTGTGCTAGAGCCCCCGCCCTGCAGCACACACTCAGCTTGTGTGCTAGAGCCCCCGCCCTGCAGCACACACTCAGCTTGTGTGCTAGAGCACCCTCCCCCACCTTGCAGAAGATAACTTATGCAACAGCTGGTTGTGAAATTATCTTTACCATGCAGGGATTACAGGCATGCACTACCATGACTGAATTTTTATTTTTTAATGTGGGTTCTAGGGATGGAACTCAGGTCCCCATGCCTGCATGGCAAGCACCTTACTGTGCCATTCACCAAGTCCCCTTTGCACTGGGTTCTTGGGTGGAGGCAGATTCTTCCCTGGATACTTTTCCTCTTCTCTAGTGAATCTCTCACTACAGAAAGCTTCCTGCCAGCACTGTGTTAGCAGTGCCCTGCAGACTTTCATATGCTCTATTTTCACGTTCACTTAGCACAGCACATTTTAAGCTTTCCCTTGAGAATTCCTAGTGGATCAGAGGTTATGGAGAAGAGAGTTAGCCATTGTTTCCAAGTGTCAAAACAGTTTTCTATTTTTCTATAATTCACTTTTCTAATGGTCACAACATACATTGTTTATGATTTTAGTCTTTAAAATATTTTGAGGTTTATTTTATGGAGTAGAATATAGAGTAATTACTACTACTTTTTGGTTTTTTGTTTCTCTGTGTAGCCCTGGCTGTCCTGAAACTTGATCTGTAGAACAGGCTGGCCTGGAACTTGGAAATCCACCTGCTTCTGCCTCTCAAGGGCTAGGATTAAAGATGTGTGCCATCTCTTCCTTGCTAAGAATCTTATTTTTTTAATTATCCACAGTTTGTATAGATTTTTGCTGATCCAGATATTACATTAACTGTATGCTACCTTATCAGAATCTACTGGTTTACTTCTAGTTCAAATGAGATATGGAAGTCTTAGCTCTCACATCTTTCTTTCCTTCTCTTCAAGTATTTAAGATATTTTCTTTATGCAGCCCAATATGTCAGATTCCATACTTTGTTTCATCCAAACATAATTTAATATATTTAAGAGAGGAAAACTATTTTATTTACACACTTTTTTTTTTTTGCATGCCATACAACCTATCTTTCCTGACATTCCAAGGTTCCTTCTTTGTTAGGATAGCTTTCAGACATTGCCTTCAGATAGATCTAGTGGGACACAGTCTTCCATCTTAGGATGTCCTGACGTGCGACTCATGACTGAAGCACATGTTCTCTGGCTACAGAAGATGGATTGAGCCGATCTTCCCTTTGTTTCAAGTATGTTCCTGATTGTTAACTGAAACCCTTTTGGTACCCTTAAAACATTCTAGGTAATTTGCACATCTCTGACACTTTAGTGTTGGCTTGTCCTAATCAAAATTGTTCAGTCTGAGATCATCCTGGCTTCTTGTATTATGAGTCATTTTTATTTAAAACCATTTTTGCATTAAGCTGT
This sequence comes from Arvicanthis niloticus, assembly GCF_011762505.2. NCBI lineage: Eukaryota > Metazoa > Chordata > Mammalia > Rodentia > Muridae > Arvicanthis > Arvicanthis niloticus. Next base: position 7,105,517 of record NC_047670.1, on the reverse strand, counting down.
GGAATTAAATGTCATTGAAAATTTTTTATTTGGGCTTTTCACTAGTGCCTCTTAATTGTACAGGACCATGAGCTTTATTAGAAGTTTTCATATATGGGTGTCTTTTGTACTTATTCCCTCAGCTCTGGGCTCCTCTCTCCCTCCCACTGGTCAACTTTTTGTTCCCAAATGACTCACCATTCTCTCACTATTTTTCCCTTAATCTAGATTCTACTTTAAGAGAGACGTGTATTTGTCTTCCTGGTTGGTTTATTTTGCTTAATCCACTTTCCTACAAATGATATGACTTTACTTTTCTTGACAATTTCACTGTGTATACGCACCACAGTTTACCTTTTGACAGGCACTGTGGTGGTTTGAATAAAAATAGCCCCAGAGTCAGATATTTGAATACATGGTTCCCTGTTGGAGGAACTGTTTGGGAAGGATTGGGAGGTGTGGCCTTGTTGTGGTAGGGATGGGATGAGGCTTTGAGGTGTCAAAAGCCCACGCCATTTCCAGTTATCATGCTCTGCCTGTGTGTAGAGATCAAGATGTGAGCTCTCAGTGAGAGCTCCAGCACCATGCCTGTCAGCCTGCTGCCATGGTGGTATGGACTCTGAAACTGTAAACTCCAAATAAGCGCTTTCTTTCACAAGTTGTCTTGATCATGGCAATATCCCTTATCACAGCAACAGAAAAGTAACTGAGGCAGGAGCAGATCTAGCTGTCTTTGGAGTAAAGAATATTGCCTTGTGGCTGCCAGGTCCGGCAGGTCCAGGTCCCCTTAGGCTTGCCAACAGTGGGCAAGGAGGCCTACTATAGTTTTCTGGGAGGTCCATAAAAACCACACTTCCCAGCAGGGAGGAAATACTAAGCTTTACTTTTGGAGTGCTGGAAGGCTTCCTCATATCTTCACAGAGTAGATATCTGGGCTCCCCACAAACTTTCTTTTGGGTGAGGCAGGATGGACCCATACACACTCTGTGGTGTTCAGTACAATGGATGCTGTATACAAGTTTGCCTCACTAGAGTTCACCATCTGGCAAAGACAGACTTTCCTGGACCTCGGTAGTTTCAGTTGGCAAGCTTCTTCAGCTTAGGCTACAAAATGAAAAATGAAAACTCAGGAATTTACCATTCCAAAAGGAAACTCGTGACCCAAGGTTTCTGACCAGTCTCTTGTCTTCTCTGCATCTTTCATTAGTGTGGTTATGCACAGTCTCTAGAGGCTTTAGCTTTAGGTCAGTAGAACTATACAGAAAACTACTCTATACAGTTTCCCTGAATGGAAGCTGTTGCAGGAATTTTCCTGCCACATCGTATTTGCAGTGGAGCTCGGTGATTGGGCAGTAGAAGAGGTAGGTGGAACCAGGAGTTGGGAGGAGGAGAGAGGAGAGAGAGTGGAAGGAAAAGGGAAGCAAGAGAAGGAGACAAGATGGCAGGAGATGTTACACTCCTGTCTCTAGCAGTTATTCATTAACAAGGTGAGGTATTGGGTTAACAATTCTAATTGTGTGGGCATCTTGTGTATTGAGTATTTGCTGATATATAAATCCACTGGATAATCTTTAAGCATCAAGAGTCTTCTTTCTACCAGGTACCGCAAGGATGACGGGTATTGTCTGGGGTTGAACCAGGGGTCATGCTTGGAGCCGCGGAGTCCACAGAGCTGGCAAACAAAGGCAGTGGCCACGGCAGCTTTTTGTGGGTCTCGGACTTGCACTCCTAGCTAGCTGGTGCTGTGTTGGAGCGGGGACATAGAGCACCAACAGGGTGGAAGCTCAGGAACTAGCAGAGTTGTGCCATTAAAAAAAAAAAAAAATTCTCCAGCTACAGGAAGCCTCCCATTCACTGTTTTTGTCATCTTAGAGATAACAAAAGAAAGATAAAAAGAGAGAGAGAGAGAGAGAGAGAGAGAGAGAGAGAGAGAGAGAGAGAGAGGAGGGAGGGGGGAGGGGGGAGGGGGGAGGGAGGGAAAGAAAGAAAGAAAGAACAATAAAGCAGTTGATATTCTTGCTATAATAATGAAGCATAAAATATCTTGCTTGAAAGAACACAATTCAGCCTACATCAACAGCAAAGAATGTTGAGAATGTATGTCAGTAATACTGTGAATTTTGTAATTTTGATTCATTTTCTATTTACATGAAGATATGCAATAGCTTCCCACTTGTAGCTGGGTAGCAGCATGGATGCTAATAGCTGTCCATCTCATGGGTCAGTTTCTGCTATATTTATCATGGTGACCACTAGAAGCCCTGGAGAGGCTTGAAGGCCAAGCACATGGTAAAGTATTGTCAGCAAGCTACATTTTACTGCACTGAGACTTGTAGACCTGTGCACACTATAATTAGAAGGGGCTAGATTAAGGTAGGTGAAAATTTCAGAACAGCCACCAAATATCCTGAGTGAATCCTTTGCTGAAGATGCTTTCTGTCATTGTCTTCATGGTGTGTTCAGGATGTGGTAATGACAGAGTGGAAACATGAGAAAAGAATTGTGTCCACAACAACAATAAACACTCTTTCAATACTTTGTGAACAATTCTACAGAGAAATGCAGAGTTTATAGATACTGCCTTAGAAGGGAAACTGCACTGAACTATCTTTCCTCCTGGGGTTGGGGACATAATACAGAAGGCAGACTTCAGCAAGCTGAAAGAGTATTAAAGGTACTGCATTTATTAGTTACTTATTTATTAATTTGTTTATTTGAAACAGTGTTTTGCTAAGTATAAGTAGCCCAGACTGGCCTTAAATGCACAGCAATGTTCTGCTTCAGCTTCTCAAGTGCGATAACAGGTGCAAACCACCAAACCCAGAGGTGTCTGAGTAAATGACACAGAGTAACTCATAACGATGGCTTTAAAATCTTTACCACTTGTATTATTATATGCATTTATTTTCACCTTTTTAAATTTTACATTTCAAAATACCCTTTTCATGCCATGTCTGTGACCATCACTTTTGATGGCTAGAGTCTCCACCATCATCGTCATCATCGTCTTTGTCATCCTCATCATTAATGGTTGCATGACCGTCCTTTGGAGAGGTCATCATAATTCTGTAAGTAGCTCATTACTGCAATGTTTCTCTCTTACTAATAACATAAATGTCAAGTCTTTTGTATAACGTTTTCTTCTACACCCACTTGGAGTTATTTTCTTTAAAGTTTAGTCTGTAAGGCAGAGTTCTAGAGTCAGTGGTTACTATGATTTATCCTTAGAAGTGTTAAATTATTTAAGACTCACACAGCTTAAGCCTGAGCACAGGAACCAGTCAGCACTGGTAATCTGCAGTGGCTTTATCCGTGTTTCTCTATTTCTATGGTGAACTGCCTGCTCTTCACTTTTGGCCACTCCTTCTCTGGGATGTGGGGATTTTCAGAAAATTGATTCCAATGAATCCTTAAGATAATAAAATTATTACCCAGCAAATTAGATTCCAAATCAGTATCTTAACATCTGCTAATATACTATGTTATAATTTTAAATGGCTACTTTCTGATTCTTTTGTGATCTGTTTAACTTACTATAAGCTTATGAAATAATTCACCAAAATCTTGAATTTTTTTTATTCCTGACTTGATAGTATTGTCATATTCCTTACTATCATCCAAGTCACTACCAACATTTAGATTCCCAACATTCACTTCCTAGCTTAAAAAAAGAAATAACTAGGAATCACTAATTCAATGTGTCATCTGTAGACAAAGCAACCCAAGCAGTCAAGAGCCTATGACAGGCAGTCAGCAAGCAGGAGCTAGGGTCCAAACCGAGCTGTCCAGCCCCAGTCACTCACTTTCCCCCGTGGGTTTTGATACACTGCTTTAGTTACTCCTGTAAGCTCTATTTTTGTCTTTAAGAAACAAAGCTGTACATGTATCCCCTTCTTGGGGGCTGGGTATCACCTGCTATCCCATTGCTTGGTCTACCACTGGCCTTTGTGTGGCCTGGCTCAAGCTGGAACCTGATGTAACTGTCCACCCTTCGCAGGGTCCTGATGTTTCCCAAGCTCTAGCCCCTCCCTTTCTATCTCCTCATCCACAGCTGTTTCCCAGTGCCCTCCTCTACATCACAGCACATAGAAGTTTGACCCTTCACATGCATTGGCTAAAACAGGAAGTACTGCAGAGCCACAGTTCAGGCCAAGTAAACCGATGTGATGTATTCCAGAGTCTGTAATCCAAAGCCTAGGTCGGGGGTTGGGGGGTGTCAAGTTTGAATGTTTCCTGGGTTATGTAACAAGACCTTGTCTCAATACATCCTTACATAACAAACAAATAAATAAATGGATAGATAATTAAAATTTTCAAGAAAAAAAACCAAAATAAAATGGATAGAAAATTAAAATTAAAAAAATAATAGTAAAATCAAAACTGTCCTTCCTTTGAATCAGGTAGTGGCAGCAGCGTTTCTTCACAGCCTCAGAAAGAATATCTCAGGAAATTCTATAAAGCAAGAAGCATAGACTCCTGGGCCCGCGGCCCAAGGAGAGTTAGAGCTGCATGTACCAGCAGGAGCGGCTGTCCTACTGTACGAGCGGCAGTCAGGACAATGAACACAGAGTCGGGGGTGTTAATAGGAAGAGCAAAAACTCTCTATAGACAATGCTATGTCAGCTGTCTGAAATACCTACCTAGAGGAATCAACAAAATGACCGGAAACCAACAGAAGCAATTCCAGTGTTTAGTAGGATGACTACAAATGACAAAGGGGAAAGTCTGTTTAAACTTAAAAAAAATAGCAAAACGATTTCTAGTTTATAACAGGTAAGATAGAGGCAGAGAAACAGGAAGGAGCAAACTTATTTGGAAATGGGCATGTGGTAACATAGAGTTAGCTCATTTCTAAAGTAGTGGTGGTGGTGGTGGTGGTGGTGGTGATGATGGTGGTGATGGTGGTGATGGTGGAGGTGGTGGTGGTGGTGGTGGAGGTGGAGGTGGAGGTGGAGGTGGAGGTGGTGGTGGTGGAGGTGGAGGTGGTGGTGGT